>NW_028297149.1:373660-526993 GCF_055798465.1 Pogonomyrmex barbatus
TCTATAAGTTTACGTCGCGGAAAGTCATTGGTGTATATAATCATTATGTTATTTATTGATATTTTTGAATGTATTATCGATTGAATTAACAAATTAATTTTTAGTACAGAAAAATAAGTATACAACGCAGGGTCAGTGTTGATTCATTAATTGACAAATTGAGAAGTATTGAGAAGAAAGAAGTGAACTTTATACAGTACGTATATTATTATATTATACAAAATAGTTATATAAGATATACAGCTTTTATTAAGTATATATCATTTATAAGATAATATATTATTAGAGCTATATATTATTGTTCTATTTTTACAGAGAGAGAAAAAGAATATAACGATACATATTTTACGCACCGTTCTGCAACCTTATTTAATATATAAAGCCAGGTTTGCAAAATTAATTGCGAGGCATATTGTTTGCGTGGGACGCGTCTCACGTCGCCACCGAAATCAACCGAACGGCGCTGAGTAAACCCGAACGCAAGAGGAGAGGACTCAGCGAGAGCGATCTCCGAGATTAATCGAATATCGCCGAAAAGATCCGGAGATAAAAAGAGTGCTGATCTAATTAAAGCAATGGTAGCGACTTGATTATCGCTCACGATCCGACTTGAACCGCTCCGAATCCGCCCGAATATCGGATCGTAGCGATCTGATAAAAAGTCGTCCTCCGCTCTATCAAGCCAGATCTCCCGCAGATCTCCTTCTGATCATGTTCGCTCCCACGAGTTGATCTGGCGCTCCGCTCCTATAGAGAGACGTAGCAAAAATCCAAAAGGTGAGGGTATCCCGCCGCCTGGAAATTCTCGGCTAAACGCTCTCTTCCAATCTGATCTCCGCTTCTCGCAACCGAGAAGAACAATCATGAGTTGAGGTTGCCTGCTCCGCCGGGAAATCAGCATCCGGTTGCTCATGATTTCCATCCGAATACAAAAACAAGCGAATCGATTGAGATGAGAGCAATCCGCCTTCACCTGACTGATCTCGGCCGATTGCATTCCAAAATCCGCGTGCACTCTAAAGTTTTTGAGTAGAGACGCTGTAGTGAGGATAACCCGCCACCGTCCTGGAGTTCCCGGTCGATCGTCCATCTCGCAGAAGAAATCAAATACATCCGCGGCCCTCCGTATTAATCCATTTCAATCGGCCATTTGTACTCACCGCGAAACTAAATACAGAATTATCGAGTCGGATACAGACCGAGGTCGCGTAAACTTCGCCTACTTGCGAATCAGCGCGTGCGACTTCGACAAGCGCGTGATTTATGATCACTGCTGTTAGGCAACCGCGTTCGCGATGCACGACCGTCTAGACAAATACCGAAATTCCACGGCGATATTTGGAGAATCGCGTTCCGATAGATACCACACTCTGGTGATCTCGCCAACATCCGCTCGCAAGTATACGCGCTATATCTCCGCGTCGGCATGACTTTCGATATCAGCCTTAGTGTTTAAATATCTGCATTTAATTGTCATCTTCGTTCTTTTTTTGTTATATCATCTTTTTTATTTTGTTATTATATTATTTTTTTTATTTTATAATAATTTTTTTTATAAAATAAAGTCTCAATAATTATTTTAAATGATAAATACACTTGATTCTGACGGGGAAAAAACTAGTACATTTTAAGAGAAGGAAAAGAAAAGAGAATAAGAAAATTATCAGATAAACCTTTTTTATACATATTAATAAATTATTAATTTTTGTATTATATATATATATTTTGTAGTAATTTAATAAAAAATGGTTAATTAAAAAACAAGAAGAATGGGAAGTTAGAAACATTAGATCAGTTAAATACTTCTGCTCTCTTTCCCCCACTTCCTCTGCAACATCCTCGCATTCTCCTGCCTCCTTCTCATTTTCATCGATAACACATCCACTCCCTGGTAGCTCAAATTACGTCTCCCTGAACCTTCTCTCCTACCTTAAAGATATCCCCCCCTTCTCTTCATGCTTTGAGAGAAAGATGGTTTCTGTCCAATGCCTATATTTCTCAAGAAGTGCAGTGTTTGTTTCAACTTGGCGAAAATTTCGCCTTACCTTCGTACAACTCGAAAAAAATCATTGATTGACCATCTTTGATTTCATTAAGAATATCGAAAATAACATCCAGAAGTTTCCTTCTGAAGCACGCTTGAACTTGAGAAAGCTAATACCCATCATCAATAATCTCTCTACACTCTCCCCCCAAAAAACCAGCATTAACACCAGATTATCCTAATTACTAAAATCCACACAACAATAATTTACACGCACCCATCCTTTCATCATATTCATCCGAGCAGATAAAGATAATGTCGTCGCGTTAGATAAGAACAGTTACTTTACGAAGATGAGAAATATATTATACGATACTGAGACTTATAGCGTGATCACGAAAGATCCTACAAATACTATTACTGGCAAATTGCGAGATATTCTCAAAACCTGGAAGATTTCTAATTACATATCTGACACTCTGTACAAGTACCTCTCTATTGCACCGACGGGATTCTCCTCAGAGCTTACGGGCTCCCTAAAATAAACAAGGATGTCCCCTTCGAATAATTGTCTCGTCAATTGATAATCCACTTTATAATCTGGCATCCTTCTTGAACAAATTCCTGTCAAGAAGTATCCCAAAGCCTTCAACACACGTAAAAAACACACGTAGAATAGTTTTAAACTTGCTAACAAGTTATCTAACATTGACTGATAATCACACACTTGTTTCTTTCGATGTGGTTTCTTAACTCTTTATTCACCAATGTTCCTATCGACCTATTAATTGATAGTATTGCTAAACGCTGGAGAGACATCTCGAAGAACTGCGACATCCCTAAGGATGAATTTTAAGGTGCAGTCTCGTTTGTCCTAAATTCTACCTTTTTTACGTTTGACAATGTAATCTATAAGCAAACCTTTGGAACACCCATGGGTTCCCCCATTATCTCCGATCATAGCTGATTTATTAAGAGATTTGGAGGAGGGCTCGAGGGTGTTAAGGCACATTTACTATTTTTTTTATAGATATGTCGATGACATTGCAATAGTCATTTTCTCCCGATTGATTGATGAGATTCTTGGAAAGTTCAACTCGTACCACCCTAAATTATAATACAATTTGCTGCTGAAGTAAGGGGGAGCGAGTTGAATTTTTTTTATTTGACCTTAATAAGAATGTCGAGATTGATTGGTTTTATAAATCCACATTCTCGGGAAGGTACCTCAATTTTCACTCCCAGCACCCTCTCGCCCCAAAAAGAGGCACTATTGCTGGACTCGTCGATAAAGCGTTCTTACTATCTCATCCGAGATATCACCAAAAAAATTTGAATTTAATAACTACGATTTTATTAATGAATGATCACCCTCTTAACTTTATCTTTGATAATATCTATTCGAGATTAAAAACTTTATAAGGCGAGAAGATAGATCAAGCATGTCAAATGCAACAGTGCAATCACGACGAACAAAATGGTTCATTTTACCTTTGTTCTGGAAATTGCGACTAAATTCAAAAAAATTATCGATGATTTTAACGCAAAATCCGCACACTTCAGTATGAATAAGTTGAGAGGCATAATCAAGGTTCATAAGGATGCTCTACCAGCACATTCCAAAATGAATGTAGTGTACAAAATCTGTTGCGGCAACTGTGATGCGTGCTGTGATGTCGGACAAACAATAAGCAATTAAAAACGAAACTGCATGAACACCAGAATCATATACATAGAAACACGAACATACATTCAGTCCAAACACAGATTGGATTATGATCATGAATTTGACTGGAACGGTATGAAAATATTAGACTGTGAACATAATTTGCAAAAACGGCTAATCTCAGAGATGCTTTTTATTAAGAGACAAAATAATTGTTTGAATTCACAATCTGATTTCTTGCACCACGCATATGTTTCTGTCTTGAGCAAGTTGTAACCTCGGCTTTGTTTTGATGACAAGTTGTAGAGTCACCGCGCTCAGTCACTGCTTGGAGCTCAAGGCGTGCTGTTGGTGTGCTGCTCAGTGCGAACCGCGCCGCATTCCTGTGCATGCTTTATTCGGTTTAGTTTATCCGACAACCTCTTAAAGACTGTTCTGTCTCTTTAAAGATAACGTTGCTGTGCGGTCATAATAATTCTAGTGATATTAACGTTAGTGAGCACATCAGATGAACACGGTATCTTATCTTTATTTTTGTATACACTGAGGATGACTAAAACTAGAGTCGAAACGTATATTATATATTTTTAAGTTGTAATAAAGAATGTCAATTGCGCCGTAAACAGCGCTGATTCTCATTTGCCCATTTACTGCATCATATCTAATATCGAGAATCACCTCATTAATATTATTAATTTTAGTTATAAGATTAGAACGTCTCTATCTCCGCGTCGAGCGAGTTTTGCAGGATAGCGTCGGTCGGATATGGTCAGGATTCGGTACGAGAAATAAAATATCGTGTTTCTTTGTATAGCTAGGTTTATATTTACAATGCCGACTGGCTGTGGTTTTTGTATGTACAGTATTTACATGTACCTTTCGGTATTTCGCCGTTGGTACGGCGAAAAGACGCGCGGTTTCTAAGTATTATATATAATCGCTTGCTCGCGGTTGGTTCTCTGAATTCGACGCGTTCCTCGATAGGCGCGGCGCGGGCGCAAAGGGGCGCGGGGGGTTCGGCCGTTTTGTTTTGACGGATCAGCTGTGTGTAGTGCTATGACGGATCAGCTGTGTGTAATGCTATGACGGCTCGAATGCAGGAAGCTTCCTGCTTCTCGATCGTCAGAGGAAGATGTGCACAAGGGCTTTCTTTGTGGAGCCCAGGTTGAGAAGCTCCTCAACCTGTGAATACTTGTGCGCTGGTGGATTTAGAGGAGCGATCGGCCAGAAGCTCCTGGCACGATAGGTAGCACCCTAGATCGCTTTTGGAGATGATTGGGAATATCGAGAGCAGTATCGGACTGGTTACTGTCTCGCCGGAGATAGGTCTCGTTTATCTCCCGGAATCGCCTAATATACCCGAGCCGGCCATCGGTCGGGAGTCGTCGGGTACGGGTCGGCCGAACTCGGGTCGGGGTAGTTCCGGGGGATGTCTTTGTCGGAATTCTCGCGATATTTCGCCGAACGCGCTCGGGAATTCCGCGAGAATGTTCGGTGGCGCGGTCGGTAGCGGGGCCGGCGGCGGTGACCTTATCGTGTGCGTGTTGTTCCACGCGGCGCGCACGTGAAGCCGCGTGATCTTCGGTTTGCCGCGTCCGCTGTTCGACGGGCTTTTCGCGACGGTGGGATCGCGGAAGGATCGCCATGTCGGCGCCCCGACGGTTGATCGGTCGGGGACGTATTAACATTGTTAATAATTGAGGGGGGTGAGTCGGGTGTCGTTATAAGATAATGTATATTATAAGACTATATATATATTTTTTTTAGTAATATATATCATTTATAAGATAATATATATATATATATATATATATATATATATATATATATATATATATATATATATATATTGCTCGCGGGTGGCTAGTTTCGCCTCCTTATATGGAGGAGCCGTGTATCAAGGATAATGGATCGAACAATTCCGTTATTTTAAAGAAATATGGTTTATTCACCACGCATACAATGAACGGTCGAGGAGATGACTATCGCTAACTTCAGCAATCGAAATATAGAGCGGTTTGTGCACGACACATCGAAAATCTTCTCGCGTTAATCAACGGAGATCTTCGAGAACACGGCAACAAAAGAATTAGAAATCTTCTTACGAGATTGCTTCAAATTATAGTTCTTGGTTGGCCTTCGTGTATACTTTTCACGAGGTCACTCCACGTCTCACGGCGACGATCACTAATTTTGTTTGGAATACGAGACAACGATAAAAGCGATATCGGAATGGAAAACGTTATCGAATTATGTTTAGCGATAGGGAACGAGAAGCGAACGCGAGTTGTGCGCGACGAACAATGTTCTCTCGTCCTAATTTCGAGGATCGTAGAGGTGAATTATGTCGCGAATTCCGCGGAGTATATGTTTACTGCGTGTACCATGCCAGGTACGCGTGATGTACACTCAGCTCGAATGTGCAATAGGCAATCCATGAGACAAATATAAAGAAAGGGAGCAAGAAAAAGATTATCAGGTAAAACTTTTTTATACAAGATAATAAATTATACAGAGTAAGGCACTTACTTAATTTGCACACGTCGAAAAATTTGTAAATCGTAAGTTGTATGATAAGTGAAAGAATTTAAAAATTTTTAAGGTCAACTTTGTTTTTTAAATGGTATATTTTTAACCTCGAGAGCGAAGTGATGGGATCGAACAAGCGTAAGCGGTGAAGCCTGCCCGACGGGGCCCGACCATGAACCAGTCATGAAAACTCGGAATTATTTTGCGAAAAAATATCACCTCAGCCAGGAATCGAACCTGGATCTCCTGCTTACCTCTTTAAAACTATAATAAGCAAGTATTTGAGTCATGAAGTTTGAATTATATATATTTATTTTTTGGCAACTATGTTAACCTAATGAACAGAATGTCTAAAATCGACGCATAAGACAACTTTAAGATATTGTTACGTCCAGCTCAGAATAAATTGTAATCTCGAGTCGAATGCACTGTTTATATCTCGGCCTCTGGGTCAGCAATAAAGAAACGCCATGACGCCTCATCGTAGACATACATTCGTCGATCGTTTTTTGGTAAAGAAATTTAATTCTTATTACCAGGAAAAGACCTCGTGCGATCAATGGGATAGGAAAAAAAGATCGAGGGTTTTAAAAAGAAAATAAAAAATAAAATTAAAATCTAAACATTAATTTTAAATAGTGAAAAAAGGTATACATAATAAAAAAAAAGGAAGAAACAAGAGAAGAAACATTTATGTAGATGTGTGATATCGCGGGTGTTACATAAGTACGGAGGCCATCGGGTAGAATTTTTACAAGGAAGTGAATGTGTGAGTCAATCTTTGATATGATAATCCTACCAGGTAATACAATTAATATATTTTAATTAACTTAAACTAGTGATTACATAATACACTAAATGAAAGAAAGGTTACAAAAATATATAATAAGAAATTGTATATAATATGTGTATGATGTAATAGAAGATTAATACATGAGAGTTAAGGAAGGAAATATTCTTGATGTTTCACTGGATTATTAGATCGATAGGATGGGATTCTTCTTCTTCTTCTAAATCTTCAAAAAGGACTTCGGCTCGGAATAGAAGACCTGAGGATAGGGCGTAGAACTCGAGAAGAGATTCTGCATTGGATGGATGTACAGGAGAATAACTAGGTTTGGTTGGTTGAAATTGGCGTGTACCGGGGGAGAAGGAGGACACAGAGTTAGATGAAGTCGACTGCAATTGTTTTAAAACTTGAAACTGTTTTGGAATTCTAATAGTTATTAGTTAGAAAACATATATTCAGTGTAATATATTTAATGATACGTTACTGTTATATGAATCAAATCCTTTATAATATACAATTATTAGGTCTTATTTTTTGAAATTTTGAAGTATGACAATTTATATAACTTTGCGACAAATATTAATCAAATCTTCTATACAAATGGTATATATGGTATTATTTAAGAAATATATCACTTAGATTGGATTAGTATTATTTGAATTGAGTCAGATAATGCAATTTCATATCATTATATTTTAAAAAGAATTAGAACTACTGTCATTTGAGTTTTAAAATAAGAAAGCATTAATGGGAATATAAAGATCAAGAGACACGGTAGTGTCTCGGGTGTCAAGTCAACCGAGAACACTGCCGTGTGACTTTATGCGAGTCGTCGAGGTTCGAGCATCTGAAATTATCGAACCTTAATAACGGCTATACTGATCAAGTTCTAAGTAGGCTTGATCGATATCTTGAATCCGACTTGCATAATAAAAGTATTTTTATTTTTCTGCTACGTGCCCTACAAGCAGAGATATTGCTACACAAAGTCCAATTTGGAAATTTTTACTTTAAGAAATGTCATTATCGTCGCCTTCGTACGGCTGCAACGTCTGTCACGAGATGTCATTATTAATCTTATCGACCCAGCGGATTATCAGACTGAAGTCAGGGTTATTGTAGAATCTAGCGAATCAATGTTCGCTGGATCCTGCAGTGACCCTGATTTATCGGCCTGATTTATTCGCTGGATCGATAAAATTGATTGATGTAAACACGGTAGTTTTTGGTTAGACCTCTCGGGTATCAATATAATAATAAATACGCGTATATTAAAATTAAAAAGGAAACATTAGCAGTATTAATAAATTGCATACTACTATTATTCTTTTTCTGCACGTCCGAATGGTGGCCAACGATGTTGACGTTCGCGGCGAGTTTGACAATTTGTAATAATTTCGGAGTGTAACTCATGTTTGTGTCTATACTTTGCAAGTAAGTTCTATTTTTCATTTTATCAGAGAACAAAGATATTATTCTTTTATTCAATCTTATCTACATACTCTTATTATGTCACTCTAGAAAAATCAGTTCCAAAGCGAATAAAAATGAAAATTTGTCAATTAAAAAAATAACATAGAAAAAAATAACTAGAGAACTATACATATATTATAATTTTGAATCATATTTCTAATCAACTATTTATTATTAGACAATTACATACATATATATGTATATATATATATATATATATATATAATTGCAAAACTTACAAAGAATTTAAAGATTGATATTTGATAATTTTCAACTTATATTGATCTTAAACTATTTAATAACAATATATATGTGTGTATATATACACATTGTTTGATTGGATTGCATGGATGATTATTTAAGTTTATTATTTCTTCCAATATATATATAATCTTATTATTTCATATATTCTATATATATATATATATATATATATAGAATATATGAAATAATAAGATTACATGTTTATTTATTAAGTATATATATATATATATACATTATAAAAATTACTTTTTTTTAAAAACAGGTAAAAAAAGAGTGTCAAATATAGTGGAATACTTCAAAATGTCTGATATCACTATAAAATTATCTTTTTTTAAAAAAAGATAAAAAAAGGGTGTCAAGTATAGTGGATATTGCCAACTCAAATAATTGTGTAAAATTTATATAAAAGATTTGATATCAATAATTGGCGCCAAGTTATAGTCTTACAAACATGAAGCTACAAGTCCATTTTAGTCAAATTATATATTTCAATTGTATAAAAGATTTGATAAACCACTGTTTTAAAAAAATAAAACTCAAGTAGTAGTTTCTTTAATTTAAAAATAATAAAAACCAAATTATATATATATATATATATATCTTTCTATCCATTAAAAACTTCTTTTTCTAACCCAAGTGGCAGTAATTATTTAGCTTTAAAATATTTTTATATCATAAAATTGCTTTACTCAATTTACGTTTTTATTACAAAGAATTATAAAGTAACAGTATAAAATAAATAATAAAATTTTATTTAAATAAAAAAAATTTTTATGTAAAAACACTTGGTGCTGCTCATACCTCTAAAAAGAATATGAATAAAATGTGTGTGTGTGTGTGTGTGTGTGTGTGTGTGTGTGTGTGTGTGTGTGTGTGTGTGCATATTATTAGAATTGAATATTATATATTATTTGAATATTAGACATAAAATATTGCATAATTTTATAATATAATACTTGAATTGAAATAGAAAAATTCTTAAGTGCAGAAATATGCGTCTTCAACCTTATTTTGATTTTTTAAGAAATAAGATATAATTGGCGCCAATAATTGATAAAAAATTTTAAAAGAGAATTAAATAAAATAACTTATCACTTGAGTTGAAAGGAAGAGTTATTAACATACAAATATATATTGTTTATATTTTATTTTTTATGAAAAATGTTTTGCAAAACTTTTTTTCCATTAAAAAATAACACTTTCATATAATAATTTTTCACATACACACTGCGCGTACACTTGGCAACTTTTTTTATTTTTTTATAAAAAGTAAGTTTGTTGTGATATCATTCATTCTGTTATGTTAATCATTTTATAAACAATATATATATTTTTATTTTTTGTTACATGATTATATCATATAATATAATGATAAATATAATGATAAATTCAATATAAATGTGTTAAAATGGATCGATGCTAAATTATATATAGAATGACTTTTCTTGGATTATATATGAACCATAATAGATCACGTGATGTTCGTCATGCTTAGATGAAACTGTTGGATGAAACCATCGATTAGTATTATATATTAGTATTATATATTAGTATTATACGACCACGCGCTGCTGTATGATACAGTAAATACTTTGCATATAAGTATAAAAAAATCAAGTAAAGTCTTTTATTCCATCCGCAATCTTGACAAATGTATATGTCAGTTCTACATAAAAAACAATTGAAAAATAAAAAAACAATAGAAACTTCTGCGAATAAAAATTAAGTATAAATAAAAATTTAAAAATATATTATGTAAAATCTGCATCTATATTTTCATATTATGTTGCTTATTATATATATTTATTAAAACTTTTTTGTAAAAGTAATATATTTTTAGCACCATTGCTTTTTCTTAACTTGCGCATCATCAATTTCAATCCAAAATTTTTCTTCTCTATACATACTTGTATAACGATCTTTCTCAATATATGTTCCATGATGAAATATAGCATTTATTATTTTATATTGTTAATTAACTATTAATATTTTAGTTGTTGGTGTAGTAGATAAAGTAAATTTCCATGGTATCTTTACTAATTTATTATTCTAAATGAAAAAATAGTTAGACGAATATTAAGTATTTCTTTTGTCAACTTTAATTCATTTTTAAATGTTATATCATTTTTTCCACAATGTTCACATGATTTGTTATATAACACCAATGTGAAAATATGTTTAATAAGTCATTTAGACTGTAACTTTTTTTATTCAAATTGTTAATAGAAATTGAAAGAAAGACATTATTGTTAATAATAACTTTTGTATTACCACACAAATAGCGCGTCCTTACATCGACTAGTAGAAGTAATTTGATGTTGTAGATATTTTATATATAATCATATATAATCATATATAATCATATATATATAATTATATTTTGTACAAAAAGCAGTAAGAAATTCGAATGCATCTCGTTTAACAGGAGTCGAAAAATACTCTCCTAAAAATTGTCGTATATCATAAGCCTTCAAATTATTCATATCATGTTCAATTATTCATTTCATGTTCATATCAATGCACAAATAAATTTAAAACATCCAGTTTGTCATAGTTAAACAAATGCTTTCTGATAACATTTTGTTAGATAGATTCAATCTTCACGCTTCCAGTCATTATTAAAGGACGCGCTATTTTAACTTTCTCTGCCATCTACTTCTATTATCTAATAATATATACTTACTACTTGTCTATCTATATAAATACGGGGCAGTTTGAAAAATCCGTGCAAAGTCAGAAAGATAGCATCACTGGTGTGTATCGAGGTTATTTTCAGTTAATAGTATTTCTTGGAAGAACACACATCAAGTTTCAGCCAGATTGATCTATTTCTCTGTATTTGGCGTTCGTCTGAGTCGAGTGATTTCTAAAAAATGGATGGAAGCGAATTTCGTATGTTGATCAAACATTACTTTATGGCAAATCGCCTCAGGAGACTAAAAAGAAGCTTGATAACATTATAGTGAATCTGCACCTTCGATTAGAACAGTTTATAAATGGTTTCAAACGTTTCGGAGTGGCCATATGAGCACAAGTGACGCTGAACGTTCTGGATGTTGAGGCTACTACTCCAGAAATCATTGATAAAATCTATGATATGATAATGGATGATAGAAGAATCAAGGTGCGTGAGATTGCTAGTGCTGTGGGCATCTCGAGTGAACGGGTACATAATATTTTGCATCAACATTTGGGTATGAAAAAGTTATCTGCAAGATAGGTGTCGCGATTGCTTACAATTGACCAAAAACGAAATCGTGTGTGAAATGTTTCAAAGAATATTTGCAGCTGTTCCAGCGGAATCCACAGGACTTTAGGCGTCGTTTCGTCACTGTGGATGAAACATGGATACACACTACACGTCTGAAACCAAAGAACAGTCCAAACAAGTGGGTTACCAACGGGGAATCTGCACTAAAGAAGGCGAAGACCATTCCTTCGACCGGGAAGATTATGGCGACTGTTTTTTGGGATTCGCAAGAAATAATATTCATCGACTATATGGAAAAGGGTAAAACTATTACAGGTGAATATTATTCATCGTTATTAGACTATTTGAAAACCGAGCTGCAAGAAAAACGTCCATGATTGAACCAAGAAAGTTCTTTTCCATCACGACAATGCATCAGCTCATTCCTCTGGAGTTGTTGCTGCAAAATTGATAGAGTTACAGTTCCATTCCGCATCCCCCTATTCTTCAGATTTGGCTCCCTCGGACTATTACTTATTCCTCAATGCGAAGAAATAGCTAGTAGGAAGGAGATTTTAATAAAATGAGGAGGTGATTGCGGAAACGAATGCCTATTTTGTACAGTTGCTTATTTTGCATCAATTATATTATTTGGAAGGGATCAACAAACTGGAGCAGCGTAGGACGAAGTGTATAAGTTTAAAAGGAGACTATGTTGAAAAATAAAAAAAAGTTTATCCCGGAAAATTAAGTAATTTTCATTTTTGCGGACTTTTCAAACCATTCTCGTATATCGTTTGTGTTCTCTGCGTTTTTGTTAATAAGAAACTGTATAACTTCTGATACCGCATTAAAGTTTATTAAATGGTTTATATCAATCGTACAGTATCTTAACAACTCTCGCCCTACATACATTATATTTTTATGTAATAAACATTTTAATATTGCATTTGTATAGCATGAAACTTTATCTATATTTTGAAAACCACGCAAAATCCAACCAGTACTTTGTAATATTTTTTCATCTGATTCTTGAACGGAATTAATCATTTTTGACAATATCCATGGAACATCTTTGATTTTACAATAACGCTTTTTTGAAACAGTAATCATTTCTGATTCTATACTTCTGGTTTATGTATTTGTTTTAGCCGATTATAATCTATAATAACTTCTTCATTAGCCGTTACAGATGAAGGATCATAATTAATGAAATGTATTCCATCAAAGACGTTACTCGATAATGCAACATAAACCTGACCGCAATGACCTAACCAGATGACAAAAAATAAAAGAAGTTTTATCTTTTCAATATAATGATTAGTTATATGCTGCACAACTGAAATAACTGTAGCAATTATACTATTTACAAGGCCTAAACGTTAATATTATGATAATATCAATATTATAATATTATCTTATAATAACTTTCGTTCCAATTTTAATTATAATTTGTTTTGAAAGTCCAGTTGTTCTGATATCATCATCTGTTCAGTATCCGTGTCACCTACCGTTCTTGGTTATACTATTCGAGAAAGTATCGATTGATCCGTCACAGGTCGATTCGTTTCGCATCCGCCTGCGCTGTGTAATTTTTTCGATTGGCAACGCTGTTAGATTTTTATGGCCGCCTTCCCGGTATAGTACATAAACAACGGCGTGTTGGCAAGGAACAATCTTCTCAACATTACTCGAGGGTCAAAAGCGAGCGGACCATCGCTCGACCACACACACACACACACACACACACACACGCACGCACGCACGCACGCACGCACGCACGCACGCACGCACGCACGCACGCACGCACGCACGCACGCACGCACGCACGCACGCACACACGCACACACACATAAAACGGTCTCGCGTTCCCGCGTGGATAGCGGTCAGTCGGTTATTAGATAGGGAAGCGAGGACGTTAGAGAAGTTATAATTATATCGTACTCGTAATTACGATTAAACAATAATTTATTTAAAAAAATAATAAATTGTGCTGGGTAGAAATTACAGAATATTGGATTGAAATCGTAAATAGACTGTGAATTAAACTGATATTTAATTGCTGACCATGATCGAACAGAACGGCGTTCGGCGCGTGTTTATGTGTGTTTCTTATAATGTATCGCTTCGACGGTTGACGCGATACTGAGCTTGCTGCGCGTAACTCGGTGAGGCGGGGCGCGCGGAGTGCGCGGCGATAGCCCACCTGTTTTCGCGAACTGTCAACGCGGACTTTTAAATCGCTCTCACGAAATTATACTCGCAGTCGGTGGGCTTAATCGCACGGGTAGAGTATCGCAATGAAGATTTGCGGGTTACGGAGAACGGGTGGACCCATTCTCTCGGTTCTCGCGGGTGGAGCGCTTGGATTGCCCCGGCTGGAGCGTGCCCCGGTCCCGCGGAAAGTTTTTCGGATTGCCGAGCGGACTTAGTCGGCTGGAGTGAACCCCAGCACCGAAAGAAAGTTTTCTGATTCGCCGAGCGTATTCCGATTGAGGTGTACCTCAGTGCTCGGAATCGGTCGGACGGATGTCGTATCGAGGAGGGCTCCAATACTCAGCAGCGGAATTCGGTGGCGGCGGAGCCGGACTCGAGCGAACTCGATGCGCTGAGAAGTCCCCAGTAACTCTCGGCTTGCCGTGGAAGACTCGGAGACGGTTCGTGGCCCAAATAAGAAGGGAGGGTGTGCGTCACGGCGGGGCCCGACCACGAACCAGTCGTGAAAACTCGTAATTATTTTGCGAAAAAATATCACCTCAGCCAGGAATCGAACCTGGATCTCCTGCTTACCGGGCAGGCATCTTATCCCTTCGACTACCGAGGCATGTGATGATATTTATCGCAAATAACATGTTTAGAATAACACGTCAACAATACAATGATACATATATATATATATATATATTACAATATACATATATACATGTATTCTTTCGAATCCCCACGACCGGTACTCCAGAGAGATGAATACTTGGCGTGTTGGAGAGGGCCCTAATAAGTCTCAAGCTTTTACCGGAATCAAGTTCGGATGCTTGCTTCTATCGAGACAAGAGTCGAGCGTGGAAGAGGATGATTTGCTGTGGAGAGCGATGCCTTTTTATATCCGAGTTTTTCGACCTCGGTATTTTTCGGTTGGATCAGTAATGAAAAGAAATATTTATCCGGCCACGTAGTAATATCATATCTATAATGATTAATTATAAATAATGATTAAATAAAAATTGTTGTAGCCAGATCTACAATCAATAATAAAATAATAACCAATAATAAAAGTAGTCCGCATGGCAACAAAATTAGGTCGCATGAATCTCGAAAAGTCTTTCGAAAGACGACACAAATGTGTGACCGCCGAAAATTGTGACCAGTCTTTCGAAAGACCGCAGAAATGCATCACGCGAGAACATTGCGAAAAAGCCTATCAGCAAATTCCTAAATTTGATGATCAAACCGAGCGTAATATTGATTAATCAATATCACGCAACCGATCGACGCAATCGATCAGAATGCTAATCGGGCATCGATCAGACTATATAACCGGTTACACAAGGCGGAATCGGGAGAGTCAAGAGTCAAGAATCAAGCATAACGTATCGTTCGGAATCATTATTATAATTATCGCGCAAGATATTACAAGAGCACGGCGAAGTTCACGCGAGCCGTACTATTAGCGTCTCAGGTGACATACTCGGTCGTCGGCCGCCAAAGTAACGCGATACGCGCCCGCCGACGTTTAACCGTGTGTGAAAGAAATAAAATAAGCAATACTAAATCCAAGAAATTGTGCATTTATTAAATAAACCAAGTAAAATAAAGAAAGTGTGTTAGTGATTTCAAGAAGATTTCCTTCCATTCTTTTGATCCTGCTCGGAGTCCCAACTCCTTAGGCTTAACGAACCCGACTATCTCTAATATTATCGTTGTAGCCCATCCGGGGTACAACATTTTGGTGGCAGCGGTGGGATAGTCAAAACCATCCCCAAGAACAACAACTTGAGAGAATCATCGTTAATCAAGCCAGCAGAGTCAAACGAGTAAGCCCCGACGCATTGCATTACGGGCAGAAGAAGAAAAAATTTTTTCTTGAAAAAAAAAAAACAAGATAAGACCTGCAGTAATATACATTACAAGCAGGCAGAAGAATCAAACTCCCGATAAGCTGAAAATACAAGACCTGTAGAAAACAGGCGGACGGAAAAGGCCCCGTCAAAAAATAAGCCGCCCGAAATTGTGTCAAGTGTACAGTGCAACATTAGTAGAGTGCCGACCTACGACAACGAGTGTCCAGTGGCAGCGGAGCAACGACCAGAGAGTCCACGAGCACCGAGAGCCAGTCAGCGCTGACCGTGTACAACGATACCAGGCAGCAGGACGCTTCACCGACACGCACTACTACATGCAGCCAACTGACACGCCAGCACAAGCAGCGACCATGCGAGCGTATACGATCTATCTACTATTGTAAGTCCGAAAAATTATATTTTAAAAAAGCGAATGTCCACAGCGAAGGACAGCTTAGCAAATGCGACTTGGCCAAAATCGCGGTCAATAAATAATCCCGTAAAATTTCTACATACTATCTCCGCGTTAAATACCGCGAGAAACGCGTTAAAAGAAATACGCGATAACGTGCGCGGCGTACTACAATATGATAGTGACGAAGACGTCCACGTAATAACCGAACGCGAATTTCCGTACGACGAAAAAGATTACAGCTTGCTCGAACCGAACGACACCGACTCTCACATTAACACACACGTGCAAGCGCGCAAACACATACACACGAATTTACGAGACGGAAGCATATTTAATTCTTTCAACATATACCAATCGTTAATAAACGAAATGGCTCACTCACCTGTCGAACAACAGAATGAAATCGACAACGAAATTTTGCAACTACGACATTCGGTCGAGAGACATGGACCACAAGAAAGTCGAACCGCCGCGTCACAATCGACGCACCGCCCGATAACAGTCTCCTTCGAGAATTAATGGATGAAATACGCGATCTCCGTGTGCAAGTCAACGGATTAAGCCGGCAAACACAATTGCCTATGGGCGAACAAACGAGAATATCTCAGGATTTTCTGCCGCACCCGTTAGATCTAACTTACGGACGTTCGTATCAAGATATATGAAACCAGTCGGGAAATGCACTGACATTCCTCACACTGAAAGACGCGCGTAACATGATCCCAGAGATCGACGGCACGTCACGAGGACGCGTGTACGAATTTCTAAACGCAAGTACGTACGCGATAAAAAATATACATCCCGCAGATGAACATTCTCTATTAGAAGCCATTCTTTGCACTAAATTCAAAGGCAAGGCCATGATGGATTTCCGTACGCGAGATATAATAAACTTCGAACAATTAAAACGAGAACTAGAAAAAGAATATTTGAGCAAACGAAGTACCGCACATTTACAATTCGAATTCAACTCGCTCAAACAAAAACCAAACGAGAATGCACAAGAATTCGGCAGACGAACAGACAATATAGCCATGGAATTATACGAATCCATGGAAGAAGGAAAAAATCATACGGTCGAACAGCAACGATTTTAGAAAATATAAAAGAGCAGGCGCTCTACAATTACCAGAACGGTTTACACGACGAAATTAAATTGATTGTACGATCGCAGCGATATCAAACAATACAGGAAGCAATCGCAGGAGCAACCGCGGAAGAAAAAACGCGAGGACCTAGCATGCGAACGCTAACCTATCGAAACCGGCCAGTATTTAAAGCGCATACACCTAGTCCGCGTTGTGAAAAATGCGGAAAAATCAGTCATTATGAACGCGATTGTAGGACTAGCCGTTTCTCAAACAGATATACCCTGCCTAAGCCAGAAGGACAACCACGAATAAATACAATTGAAAAACAGTGTAGCTATTGCAAAAAGATAGGACATTTACGACACGAATGTTGGACATTAAACGGAAAACCGGAAAACAGCAAAAATTCCGGAAAAATTTTTTCGAATTCGCGAAGAGAAAATCCCGCGAAGAATTTTAAAAATAAAAAGAGCGAAACCGGCGAAGATAAATCGACCGTCCCGCGCCCCGCGTCAGAGTATCGCGTGGCACACGTTAAGGGGACATCGCTCGTCAACACTGGATTAAATGCGATCACATTACCGATTGCAGAAGCCAAAGGTAGAAAAATAAATTTCTTGTTTGATACGGGAGCATCAGCAACAATAATAAAACTAAAACATGTTCTAGACCACGTCCTAATCTATGAAGAGAAAACTAAACTAACAGGCATAACAGGACATGAAATAATAACATTGGGCAAAACACATGTTACGGTGCAACTGTCGCGAAAAAAGATACGACACCCCGTATACATAGTGCGAGATAATGCGCCAATGGAATACGATGCAATCTTAGGAGCAGATTTTATTTGGAAATACATAACTGCGTTCAATCCAAAAACAAATTCAGCACAATTTCAAAATACGAAATTCAGACTGTACCCATACAGGCGCGTAACTTTAGTCGCGCAGCGAAACAATCGTGCAAGTCACGACTAACCAAAACATAATTGGATTGACGAAACCAGAGGAAATGATACCTGGAATTTTTATTGGATGTTGCCTAGTCGAATCACGAAATTATACATGTCCAATAAGTATAATAAATATTACGGAAGAAGAAAAAATCGTGCAGGTACCACAAGTAATATTAGAAGAAATAAATATACAAGAAAAAATAACACAGGAATCTGTGAACGCAATACAGACAAAAAATAAAGAGACAAAATTAATAGTTCGAGAAGAGCAAATAAACAATTCCTTGCGCACAGAATTAGAACATTTAAATGAAGAAGAACGAAAATCTATATTAAAATTATGTCACGAATATAATGACGTGTTCCACCTAGAAGGGGATACATTATCGTGCACAACAAAAATTAAGCATGAAATATCAGTACGAGCAGATTCATCACCAGTAAACGTACGACCTTATCATTTACCGGAAAAACACAAAGACGAGGTAAATAAACAAATTCAAGAAATGTTGAAACAAGAAATTATCAGACCGAGCGTTAGCCAATGGAACGCACCACTATTAGTCGTGCCCAAAAAGACAGACGCGTCAGGAAAAACAAAATTACGAATTGTAATAGACTTCAGAAAATTAAATGATCTCACAATCGGAGATTCATTCCCGTTGCCCAATATAACGGATATACTTGATCAGCTGGACAACGCGAAATACTTCACGACACTGGATCTCGCATCAGGTTACCATCAGATATCAATGACGGAGCGAGATAAAAATAAAACGGCATTCTCTACACCACACGGTCACTATGAATTTAATAGAATGCCATTTGGTTTAAAAAACGCACCTGCAACCTTCCAACGACTAATGAATTCAATTTTAACAGGGTTGCAAGGAATTAAATGTCTAGTGTATCTTGACGATATTGTAATATACGGTCCTAACCTAATAGAACATAATAAAAGATTAAAATTAGTTCTCCAAAGAGACTAAGAGAGAACAATCTAAAACTCCAACCGGACAAGTGCGAATTTTTAAGAAAAGAAGTAATTTATTTAGGACACATAATTACGGAAAATGGAATTTCGTAAGATCCATCAAAATTGCACGCTGTAAAAAATTTTTCTATGCCCAAAAAGGTAAAAGATGTGCAATCATTCATCGGATTATCCGGATACTACCGAAAATTTATCGAAGATTTCTCACGAATAGCAAAACCTTTAACAAAACTCACAAAAAAAGGAGAGAAATTTGAGTGGACCGAAACACAGCAAAATGCATTTGACATGCTAAAAAATAAACTAAAATAAACTAACGACGGCACCGATATTAAAATAGATCCAGACTTCACGAGAGAATTCCTCCTAACCACGGATGCATCGGATTATGCAATAGGAGCCGTCTTATCGCAAGGCGAGGTAGGTCAAGACCAACCCGTCGCGTACGCCCCAGCCGTATACTATCACGAGCAGAACAGAATTATAGTACGACTGAAAAGGAATTACTCGCAATAGTATGGGCAGTAAAACATTTCAGACCTTATTTATACGGGACAAAATTTAAAATAATTACTGATCATAAACTGATCTGTTACGTTAATATGGTTATTTAATGTAACAGATACCGGATCACGTTTAATCAGATGGAGATTAAAATTGGAAGAATTCGATTACGAAATAACACATAAAGCTGGGAAAGCAAACGCTAATGCTGACGCATTAAGCCGCAACGTAGCAGCAATAACACAAGAACAACAAACTGACGACGTCGCGTCAGAAAAATAATATAAAGAAGAAGAAAAGAAACAAATATTATATGAATACCACAACGCACCTATAGAAGGACACCAGGGCGTTGAATGAACAATAAATAGAATACGATTACACCACAATTGGCCAGTATTAAAAAGAGATGTTGAGCAATACATCTCAAAATGTGAATATTGCCAGAAAAATAAATTGCAACGACGCGCTAAAGCACCGTTAATGATAACAGATACGCCAACAAAACCATTTGAGAAATACGCGTTAAATATCGTAGGACCATTGCCTATAACGACGATGGGAAACAAATATATATTAACATTTCAAGATAACTTAACAAAATTTAGCAAAGGAACCAGTACAAAATCAAGAGGCAACAACAATAGCAAAAGAGTTAGTAACAAAAATCATTCTAGAATATGGAATTCCAGACAAAATCCTGACCGACCAAGGAACAAATTTTACCAGCGAATTATTTAAAAATACGTGCAAATTATTAAAAATACAAAAATTGCAAACAACGGCTTATCATCCAAAAACAAACGGAGCACTCGAAAGATCACATCGGACATTAACCGAATATTTACGACATTATATTAATAATGATCAGACTGGGACGAATGGATACCGTATGCCGATGTTCGTATATAATACGACACCGCACACCGCTACGGGATTCACGCCGTTCGAACTGGTATACGGGCACCAGGCACCACTACCCTAACTAGCTCACCGAAATCATCGTACACATACGATGATTATGCGCAAGAACTCCGTGAAAGAATACGAGCCGCGAATCAGATAGCGAAGGAAAACGTAAAAGAAGAAAAACAAAAAGCGAAGGAAACCTACGACAGAAAAACAAAAATACGTACGTTCAAAATAGGAGATAAAGTCCTATTACACGACGAAACAGTTCGGCGAGGGAGATCGAAAAAACCAGACGCGTTATGGATCGGACCCTACACAATTTTAGAGAAAATAGACGATTTAAACTATAAAATAAAAATGAGCCGCCGAACGATAAATGTGCACGCGAACCGAATTAAACCGTTCGTTGAAAATTAAGAGGAGATAAAAGAAAAAAGCACATAATACAAAATAATAAAGAAATGCGTAGAACTATTACAAATACAGGAAAAATAACGTTATCAAGCAATTGCAAAATAGTCACATCAGACGCGACAATAAAATCAACAAGCACCAATAAGGGAAAAGCAATAAAAACGTATTTACCAAAATATAACATTACATTACTAAGCGAAACTTTCAAGATAAATAAGACAGAAAAAATTAAATTAAAAGTTATACAAGACGCAACAGACCTGACAGAATTAACAAAAAAATTAAATAACATGAAGAACGAAATAGACAATAACAAGATATTTCTTTTTTCACAAAAACACTTTGTATATCCTGTATCAATTAGCAGTTCGTTACTAATAATCATTGTTATCGCAACAATAATAATTGTCATAAGAAAGAAAAAACAAAATGAAATAATAACTCACGCAATGTAGATCGCGCCGTTAGAATAAACGAAAATATTCGATTTTATTAAGCAAACGATTATACCAAAAAATGTATCGGAAAAAACAAAAAATTATGTAAAAAGCGAAAACTTCGTACCTCCGTTTTCTTTTACTAGCAGGGGGGGGGATGTTGTAGCCAGATCTACAATCAATAATAAAATAATAACCAATAATAAAAGTAGTCCGCATGGCAACAAAATTAGGTCGCATGAATCTCGCAAAGTCTTTCGAAAGACGACACAAATGTGTGACCGCCGAAAATTGTGACCAGTCTTTTGAAAGACCGCAGAAATACATCACGCGAGAACATTGCGAAAAAGCCTATCAGCAAATTCCTAAATTTGATGATCAAACCGAGCGTAATATTGATTAATCAATATCACGCAACCGATCGACGCAAATCGATCAGAATGCTAATCGGGCATCGATCAGACTATATAACCGGTTACACAAGGCGGAATCGGGAGAGTCAAGAGTCAAGAATCAAGCATAACGTATCGTTCGGAATCATTATTATAATTATCGCGCAAGATATTACAAGAGCACGGCGAAGTTCACGCGAGCCGTACTATCAGCGTCTCAGGTGACATACTCGGTCGTCGGCCGCCAAAGTAACGCGATACGCGCCCGCCGACGTTTAACCGTGTGTGAAAGAAATAAAATAAGCAATACTAAATCCAAGAAATTGTGCATTTATTAAATAAACCAAGTAAAATAAAGAAAGTGTGTTAGTGATTTCAAGAAGATTTCCTTCCATTCTTTTGATCCTGCTCGGAGTCCCAACTCCTTAGGCTTAACGAATCCGACTATCTCTAATATTATCGTTGTAGCCCATCCGGGGTACAACAAATAATTTAGCAAAGAAGATATCTAAATGACAGTTTGAGGCGAAAGGCGTATGAGCATATTTCTCACAGGGCGACGCCTCCTGAGGCATAGCCGTTTGACCGCCGAGACTCGAGCGGTGATGGGGGAACTTTAGGCGTTGTCTTCGAAATCGGACCGAAATGTTCAACTAATTCCGAGCGCTGCTCTAAATCATTCGATCGATAGTGCCAGGTAGCCCGTCGATACCTACCACGCGGAAATAATTATGCTTATCAGCCACTCTTTAAGGGCGGCGTTGTTTCGCAATCGCCGGAACGTATGTGTGCGCTATCGATTGACCGAAAATCATATGATTGTGTGATTCGTCGTGTCAATCACTGATAGGACGAAATCGATCGGATGATCCTGCAAGCTTTTCGAAAAGCTCTCGTTACTAAAATTCTCCGCCAATCGACCATAATCCTTGCTCATAGAAAGGATACTGTGTTCTTGTCGTCAATTCAGTGTTCTTGTCGTTCTCTATTGCTCTTGTCGTATTCGTAAGTTAAGCTCGTGTCGTAATTTAGACTTGTCATTTTACTCGTCTCATAATAACGTTACGTTTTAATCGTCATTGCGAGAGACTTTTCGGCGAAGCAATCTGAATCGTGACGAACTCTTGGTTCACGTTCTTTCTCGCCACCTCGGGATTCAAGTGCCTTCGGACTAGACAACAATATTTACTGCGAGTATACTCAAAGAGTGAATTCTCAGTGACAAATGCGTATCTCAGCTTGACGAAACAGCACGTAGTCATTCGTTAAATTCGATCAAGGCAAGAGCGACCATTCTCTCAGCACGCTGCGGACATTCTCATCACGTGATCACGCAATTCGTATGAACTATTCAAACCAGTGCGTGCAATCTACGAACATCTATTCTATCTTCTCAATGTGTACGCTACCGTCAGACTCTATATTCTAAACATTTCACTGTAAAAACTGACTTATTAAATTAGTGTGGTCTCAAGAATTCTCGTCATTCTATCACCCATCGGATTCTCAGTCGAGGGTCGTTCCAGTTCGAACGGCGTCTCAATTTCGCATATAAATAATATTAACAAAATATTCTTTTTCATTTGCTCTTTCTCTTTTTCGCTGTCTCGTTCGGTCTTTTACTCTCTCTCACTCGCTCTTTTGTTATCTCGCACGTTCCTTCACTCTCTCGTTTGCTCCTTCACTCTCTCACTCATTCTCGGTATGCATACTTCACTCCAAAAACTTGACTGTCAGCGCCACTGTCTCATAGTGGCGAAAAATGCAATACTCCACAACGATGATGACGATGTTTCTTAAATAAATTTCCAAATTTGAACTTTATATCATAATATCTCTATTTATAGGGCACAGAGAAAAAATAAAAATACTTTTATTATATAATGCAAATATATAATCCAAACTATCGATTGCGCCTATTCAGAAGTTGATTGACTCAGCCGTTATTGAAATCCGATAATTTCGGTTATTAGCAACTTGCCGGCTCGCATAAATAGGCATGGCCGGTCTCGCGCTCGTGAAACGCTAGCGCGTACACTTGGTGACGAGCCACCACCATGTCTTTTGATCAATCCAAATAATAAATATTATTTTATAAATATAAATTGTATAAATTTTAATATAAAAAAAGTGGCGCCAAGTTATAATCTCATGACACTACCTCGATAGTTATAAATATGTTAATTAATTATTTAATATGTATATCATTTGTATAAAAAATTTGATATCAATAAATGTAGCGTCAAGTTATAATTTATCTCAAGTTATAATATCTCATTATCTCATCAATTACATGTATAACTTCTTTTGAAAAATAAAACCGAAGTGATACGTATCTTTGTATTTCCATTGAAGAATTCTTCTTATTCTTGTTACATCCAGTGGACTCCACGATTCTTTTCTTTCCGATCGAATATAATTTCTTTATATAAGAATATTGATTTCTTCTTTCATTGATAATATACGGAATTATATTGAATTTCAAGAAAGATTTGCAACCACTCTGACTATTATAATAATACGCTTAATTGTAAAAGAAATTTAAAAGAATTTTAAATAGAATATGCAAAAAATTATTATTATTATTAGTCCCGAGTTAGAGCCGTCGCAAGTCCGAATACTGTCCTTGGCACGTGCCAAGCAGAAGCAAAGGAGACATCTAATGTAAACATCTTACCTTCACACACACATACACACACACACACACACACACACACACACACACACACACACACGCACGCACGCACGCACGCACGCACGCACGCACGCACGCACGCACGCACGCACGCACGCACGCACGCACGCACGCACGCACGCACGCACGCACGCACGCACGCACGCACGCACGCACGCACGCACGCACGCACGCACGCACGCACGCACGCACGCACGCACGCACACACATCTCAGAGTTCCTGTCATTGCCCTTGCCCCTCAACCAAGATTGAGATCCTGATCCCATATAAATAAGGCTGGTTTCGAACCGTGACAGCATTATTAAGTAATTTTTCATTAGTGTCTTCTATCCATTCAATCAACCATTCGAACCGTTCGACTTAGGGCACGAAGATCCCAACTTTCTGAAGAGAAATCGAGACTTGCTCTTTCGAGATAACCACCCCCGCTAATCTACAGTGAGTTCTACATTCATTAATTATCAATCAATTATAAATTTTCAGATTTTTATTTCTTTTCTCTGCTCCATGACATTCTAATCTATTCTTTCCTTTCTTTTCTCTCTCTCTTTGAACTGGTCTGAGCTATGCGAAGCTTCCGTTGTTCTTCTCTTTCCTTTCTCTCTCTCTCTGAACTGGTCTGAGCTATGCGAGGCTCCCGTTGTTCTTCCCTTTCCTTTATCTCTCTCTTTGAACTGGTTTGAACTATGCGAAGCTCCCGTTGTTCTTCCCTTTTCTTTCTCTCTCTTTGAACTGGTTTGAGCTATGCGAAGCTCCCGTTGTTCTTTTCTTTTCTTTCCCTCTCTTTGAACTGGTCTGAGCTATGCGAGGCTCCCGTTGTTCTTTTCTTTTCTCTTTCTCATACGCATTCACACCTCTCTTCATTGATCAAGCCTTTTTCCTCATCGTCGTCGTTCTGATGGTTTGGAATCGACAGAAAAGTCAGGGCCGAATCAAGAAGTTTAAACAGATAAAAGAATAGATTGAATTATCAACATTAGCTAATACTATTCCTGAATCCTCCCTAAACCAACCTTCAGCACATTCATCTAACTCTATTCCTCCTTCCGCCCCGACACAACGTCAATATCAACTGATTGTAGTTATTCTCCCGTGCATCCATCCGATGCAGAATATTTCATCGACTTTCACGCCCTATCCCCAGGTCCTCTATTTTTGATAGCGAATCTCTTTTTGAGGATTTAAAAGACGAGGAATCCCATCCTATCCGATTTAATAATCCCACCTCCCGCGGAACATTCTGAAAATTCCCCTCCTTAACCCTCATCCAATAAATCTTCAGTCACACTATACACATATTATATACAATTTTTATAATTTTTCTTATTATATTTTTGTAATCTTCCTTTATTTGCTTATTGTGTAATTACTACTACTAGTTAAGTTAACTTACTAGTTAAATTAACTAGAGAATATTAATTGTATTACCGGGTAGGATTAGCAAAGATTCACTCATACATTCATACTCTCCCTCATAAGAATCCTCAATGTCCTCCGTACTTATGTAACACCCGCGCTATCACGCACACACACCTACATACACCTACACAAATATTTCTTCTCTTGTTTCTTCCGCTCTTTATTATGTATCTTTATTTTACCAATTAAAATCAATGTTTAATTTAAAAAGAAAATAAAAATCGATCTCTTTTCCCCATCCCATTGATCACACGAGGTCTTTCCCTGGTAATAAGAATTAAGTTTCTTTACCAAAAAAACGACGAACGTACGTCTACAGCGAGGCGTCATAGCGATTCTTTATCGTTGATTCAGTGCCGAGACATAAACAATGCGTTCGACTCGAGATCGTTTCTACGCCTGACTCTCGAGAGAGCAGTTGTTCGTCCTTCCGAGCCTATTCAATTCTCATCCATTTAAATTCTTAATTCTTAATTTTATAATTAAATAATATTTACTCTGGGCTGGACACATTCTTATTCTGACCCAAATGATAGTAATTCTAATTTTCTTTAAAAATATAATGGTAATCATAAAATTATTTAACTTAAATACTATGTATTCAACTCAAGTAGCAGTAGCTTTCATTCTAACTAAATGTATAATATTCTGTCATATGTTTCCATATAGTATTTTTAATTTAAATACATGTACATTAATTTTTTCATAATTAATTATTTTAATTGAATAAAAAATTTAATTTAAAAAACTTAAAGGTACAAACAGTACAAAATGAAAAAATTTAATTTAATAAATTTTTTTCATATTCTTATAACTTTATCAATATTGAAATTATATCGCTCTACATAAATCATTAATAATATGTTCACAATAGTCTACTACGCATACTACTACGTTACAAGAAGACGTATTGTACCAACTTACACTTAGTATACTGTATAATATCAAGAGACCACGGGTGATCTCTCGACGCCAAGTTTGCAGCGAAGTTCGCGTAGAACGGCGGTGAGACGCCCGTGACTTTATTTACGCGAGACCTCGGGATGAACTCGGTCTACATTTTCATATCTCAGCAATGACTGCATTGATTAAATTTTAATTACGCTTAATCGATTGAGTATCAAATTATATAAAAAAAGTGTTTTTATTTTTTTTCTCCGTGTTCTACAAACTGAGATATCGCGACGCAATCGTGACGCAAAATTCAAATTGATAAATTTAAGAAACGTCCTGGTCGTCGTCGTGATTCTCTTTTTTCTGTCGCAAGAGGCGCTAATGAATGTCTTTGTATGAGCTCTTGCAACGCTCATTTTTTTTATTTGATCTTTGACAGATATCCTTCATGTGAAGTTATACATATTGATTAATAAAAAAGAAGATATAACGTGTGTCACATATAATAATAAGTAATATTGTAATAATATATAATACATTGAAGAAATAAAATAAGAAATAGAAATAGAATTAGATTTTTACAACAAATTAAATTATTAGATTTTTATTATATTATTAGACTACTGACCACAAATGTATTAAATTTTTATAACAAATTATTAACATTTATTAACAATTATTAACAAATTATTACATTAAACATAAATTAATTAAACATAAATAACATAAAAAAACATAACATAAAACATAATAAATTAATAACATATAACATAAAACAACATAAATAATATGTTATATGTTATATGTTGCATGTTGTAATTATATGTTATGTTATATGTTAACGGCATTTGAAATTGCAAAATAGCAATTAATTCAGAAATATCTAGATAATGAATTGTAAAAACAACAAGATGCATCTCAAGATGATCCAGAAAATGCAATAGGTGTGCAAAATATAGAAGTAGGTGAAATGCAGGATTTTAAAGATCTTGGAGCTAAAATTAAAGAAGAGGATGTTTCTGAAATGATATAAAATATAATAAAATTAAACACGGATGAAAAGAGAGTATTTGATAGAGTTATTAGCATTATTAAATTAAATAAATCAGTATTATGATTATATGTTAGCGGTGAAGGTGATACTGGAAAAAGTTTTTTAATTAAGACTATTAAATGTTGGATAAAACAAAATCTTAATAAAGAAACTGCTGTAGCAGTACCTATAGATATTGCAGCATTTAATATAGATGGTTTGACAATTCACAGAGTGTTCCAATTACTTGTTAAATGATCATACTCCTAAATATAAACAATTATTTGATCATGTATTGAAAGTTCTACGAGCGGATTTAAATGATTATACTTAAATGGTTATACTTTTTATAATAGATGAAATATCAATGATATCTAATTTAATTTTAATGTATATACATCTTCGATTATCCGAAATATATGACACTACTGAATGTAATGATGGCTGGTTGGTAGAAAACATATTCTTTTATTTGGAAATCTTCTTCAATTACCTTCTGTACATGAAGATTTTGTTTTTGTTCATTTATTGAAAGAAAAAAATTGATAAATATATTGGCACTTTAGGAACCATTAATTTGTGGACTACATTATTTGAATACGATTGACAATTAATATGCGACAGCAAGGAGATATGGCTTATCATGAATTGTTATCGCGTATTCGTATTGGTTTAT
Source organism: Pogonomyrmex barbatus (assembly GCF_055798465.1). Classification (NCBI taxonomy): domain Eukaryota; kingdom Metazoa; phylum Arthropoda; class Insecta; order Hymenoptera; family Formicidae; genus Pogonomyrmex; species Pogonomyrmex barbatus. Next base: position 402,450 of record NW_028297149.1, read on the forward strand.
TGACAAATTCAAATCACGAAATTCTTCAAAATAGAAAAATATCTTTTACGAATACTTCTTTTAATTCAAGATTGCATGAAATATGTAATTTTATTATCATTTACCAATTGACACTATGTGTTTACTTCCTACTTGTCATATGTGTAATATTTTAAACACTGCAATGTCGAATCGTATTAATTAAAAAAAATATTATTAATTGCTGAAGACATGATAAATTGTATTCCATACATAAAAAAGAAAGTATTGAAAATATTATCGAAAAATGATGAAGATGATACTAGAACAGCTGAACTTTCGAAACAAATTATTATTAAGATTGGAACAAAAGTAATGATAAGACGTAATATTGATGCTAGTTTGGGATTGGTAAATAGTACAATCGCGAAAATAATATCAATTGTTCAAGATATAAATACTGAATATGTAGAAAAGATCAAACTTTTATTACCTACAGGTTCAGAATACTTGATTGAAAGAGTCAACATTAAATTTCAAGTGATGGATAGAGCTTATGTTATCAGAAAACAATTTCCATTATCATTAAGTTATCGTTATTCATAAAAGCCAAGGATTAAGTTTACAAAATGCTATTATGAACATCGGTAATTCTGTATTTAATGCAGGGCAAATTTATATTGCTTTGTCATGAATAACATCTAGAGAAGGTTTATATTTAATTAATTACGATCCCTCATCTATAAAAGCTAGTGAAGATGCAATTATTAAATATAATCTATTAAAACAAACGTATAAATCAGAAGCGAAATTGATTATTATTTCAAAACAAAAATATACTAAAATAAAAGATATTTTATGGACATTACCAAAAGTTATTTCTTCTGTTCAAGAATCACATGAAACAGTTCAAAAAAATACTGTTTGGATAATACATGGATTCCAAAATAAAGATAAAGTTTCATCTTACGCAAATGCAGTTTTGTAATGTCTTTTGCATTTAAATGTTATTAGAAAACAAATTTTTGAGTGTGATAAATTAAATATTTTAGGTATATTAATGAATCAATATGAAAACGGAATATCTGATTTGAATACATTTACAGTACGACAAGATTTAGGAGATAATTTTTCTAGCTATATAAAACAAGATGCATCTGAATTTTTCATAGCTATCTGTGAAAAATATGATTATATAAAAAATCTAGTTAAGCATCAAATACGTTCCACTATACAATGCAAAACTTGTGATAATACAATTATTACTAATGATAATATTTTTATTTCAATTTCTATTACTAATTTAAAGAAAGACAATTATGATTTTAATGATTTATTGAATATTACTTTTTCGAGATAGTATCTTTTACATAGGTCACTCTCACCTATGTAAAAATTGTACAGGGAAAGATACAATATTTAAAAAAGAATTAACATTGACCCGAGAAATATTTACTATTTATTTACAATTATTTTCAGAACAAAATGGTAAATTAATAAAATAGATCAATTTAATTTGCGTGCAGTACCAACAACTACAATATCACTATAATTTTATAAGGTAATGAATGCCATTTTTGATCATGGATCATCTATTGAAGATGGTCATTATATAAGTATATGTAGAGATGAAACGTCTAATGGATGGGTAGACATGATGCGCAAATTAACAAAAAAAAAAAAAATGGTCTAGAGGAGCAAAAAAATGTGTATATATATTTTTTAAAAAAGATTATTAAAAAATAATGACTGAATACTGATTGTTTTTTCTAGTATATATAAAGTAAAAAAATGTTTCAAATATGCTAAATAATACTATATAAAAATACTATTTGTTACTAAAAATGAATGATATCCTAATAAAATTACCTTTTAAAAAGGGTAAAAAATAACGCCAAGTTCACGCGCTCGTTTTCTTATTTATGTAAAAGAAAGAATTTTATATAAAAATTTCCATCTACAAAAATCTTTTTAATAATAAATTCCATATTGATCAAAAGATGTGAAGATATGAAAAACTGGCGCCAACTTTTAATTTAATAAAATAAAAAGAGCTTTACATTGAAATACATTTTATTTTGTAGTTCATTTTTATTTGAAAAATTGTTTCATTATTTCTATAAAAAACATGATATCAAAAATTGGCAAACTTTTAATTATATGAAGTAGAAAAGAAACTTTGCAAAGGTGAAAAAAGATGTTATCAATCCAAAATTAATGTCAATTTGTAGTTACCAAAAAAAATTTTATTGAATTATTGTACTTGTGTTTATATAAAAATAAAATATAAAAGAAAATCTGATGTGTAAGAAAAAAAAACTATGTACAAAAACTTGGCGCGCCCAAGTCGCATTAAAACACGTACACTTACTATATTATATTGCACTCTTACTGTTTATCTTTTTACATTAATAATGTATATATTACTTTTAAAAATATTTGTAAATAATTTTTTTATAATTTTTATATAATTTTCTTTAACATTATATGTAAATATATAATATTAAAAAAATTTATTAATAAATATTAAAACACATGCATTTATATTAGATTCTAGTAAAATAAACTCTTAAGTTTCTTACATTATTTATGTAAAAAATGTTTCATTAATTAATAATTAATTATATATTTCACTAATTTTATTTAGTTAATATTAAAAAAGAAATTTGTAACGACACCCGACTCAACCCACCATTGTTTAAAATAATATTAAGGGTCCCCAACCGATCAACCGTCGGGGCATCGACACGGCGATCCTTCCGCGATCCCACCGTCGTAAAATCATATCGAATATCAGACGAAGCAAAACGGAGATCACACGGCTTCACGTGCGCAGAGCGTGAATAAACACGCACCGGTTAGGCCACCGCCGCCGGCCCCGCTGCCGATCGCGCCACATCTTCGCGGAATAATCGAGCGCGGTCGGCGAATTATCGCGAATATTCTGACGAGAGCATCCTCCGGAACTACCCCGACCCGAGTTCGGCCGACCAGTACCCGATTACTCCCGATCGACGGCCTACTCGGGTATATTAAGTGACTCCAGTGAATGATCGAGACCTATTACCGGCGAGACAGTAAGACGTCCAGTACTGCTCTCGACACTTCCAGTCCTATCCAACACAAAGCGATCTAGGGTGCTTCCTATCGCGCCAGGAGCTTCTGGCCGATTGCTCCTTTCATCCACAGCGCACAAGCTTTATCACAGATTGAGGAGCTTCTCAATCTGAGCTCTAAAAGCAAGCCCTTGTGCGCATCTTCCGCTGCTGACGGTCAAGAAGCAGGGAGTTTTCTGCATTCCAAAGATCACAGCACAAAACCTCAGACTGACAATACGCACAACGAAACGCACGAGCTGATTCGTCATAGCAAGCGCGCCGAAAACCCCTCGCACCGTCGCGCCCGCGCCGCGCCTACCGTGAACGCGTCGAATTCGCGGAACCAACCGCGAGCCGAATCTATTATACGATTCCCGGAACTCGCACCGCTTTTCTCGGAACCGAAGGCGAAATTCCGGAACAAATACTTGTAAATATTATACATGCCAAAACTCAGTCAGTAAAAATGTAAATACATGAAGTTAGTGATAAATATAGATCTTTGTATATAGAATCAAAAAGCTCTCGATATTTTATTTTTCTTCGATAATCCTGACCATATCCGACCGATGTTATCCCGCGAAATACATCGAATCCGAAGAGCCATAAGGAAGCGATCGCGTTTTAAATTTAAAAATAAAAAATCTTAAAATATATTAAATTTTAATTCCAATTGTTTTCTATTTGTCTGTTACATAATTCATTATTATTAAAAGTAGTTTAATGCGACCAAGTTTTTTACATCATTTTTTTTTCTTACACATCAGATTTTCTTTTATTTTTATATAAACACAAATACAATAATTCAATAAAATTTTTTTGAAACTACAAATTAACATTAATTTTGGATTGATAACATCTTTTTTCACCTTTGCAAAATTTCTTTTCTACTTCATATAAAATTAAATAAAAGCTTGTGCCAATTTTTTATATCATGTTTTTTGTAGAAATAATGAAACGATTTTTCAAATAAAAATGAACTACAAAATAAAATGTATTTCAATGTAAAGCTCTTTTTATTTTATTAAATTAGAAGTTGGCACCAGTTCTTCATATCACATCTTTTGTACCAATATGAAATTTATTATTAAAAAGATTTTTGTAAATGGAAATTTTTGTATAATAATTGATATCACGTTAATTTAACGCGCAATAAAGTTACTTTTAATAACAATTGAACAACGTAAAAGGCAAATAGAATAAGAGTCGTGGCACATAAGAAAACTTAAGCAGTAAGACTTAAGAAGTAAGCGAATCAGCCAATCAGTTGAAAACGTAAGACAATAATATAAGCAGTAGCAAATTCATAACGTTGATTTCTTTACTGCTGAAATCTTACTTAAGCTTTTTATGTGTCAGGACTCTAACAGTTAAATTAACACGTAAAATTTTAATATTCAATCCTAATGTGTATATCATTTATATAAAAGATTAGATATGAAAAATGTGGCGCCAAGTTACAATCCCATCGAAAATTAAGAATACAAAGATACGAATCATTGATTGATTTACATTTTTTAAAAGCAATTTTACATTTAACTTTCGAAATAATGGGACTATAACTTGGCGCCATTTTTTTGATATCAAATCTTTTATATAGATGATATATATATTAATTAAATTAAATGCAATTTTATATCATTATTTTTTAAAAAGAATTAAAGCTACTATCACTTGGGTTTAAGAATAAGAAGATTTTAATAGAAATAATACAAAAATACGAATCATTGATTAATTTACATTTTTTTTAAAGCAATTGTACATTTAACTTTTGAGGTAATAAGATATAACATGGCGTCACATTTTTTATATCAAATCTTTTATATAAATGATATACACATTAGGGTTAAATATTAGATACTATTTGAATTTATTAAGATTATGATATAATACTTAGGTTTAAATAGAATCTTACTATACTTGACACCCTTTTTTGTAAAAAAGTAATTTTATAGTGATATCAGACATTTTGTAGTATTAACCATATTAATATTTTACACTGTTAGAAAAACTAATAAAATGTATAACTGTTAAAACCTGTAATAAAAAATTAATTTAATAAATTTTGTATGTTAAATGAATGATATTTTAGTAATTGTATACAAGAAATAATTTAAATAATTTTTTATCTGTGTGATTATATATAGTTGTAATTTTACACATAACTTTTTATAAAATGTGTAATAGAAGAATTATTACTCAATCATAATTAAATCAGTGAAATCAATAATTAGATAAGCATTAAATAATCAATAATTAATTTAATTATTGATTTAATTGATTATTTAATTATGATTGGGTAGTAATTCTTCTATTATACATTTTAAAAAGAAGGTATGTAAAATTATAACTATCGTTGCAGATAATTTGGAGACCCATGTAACAGTTTTACGCGCATTTTTAAATTTACAATGTGCAAATAAACTTCTTGTGTTATTAGATTTACAATTAAATGTAAGTATATAGAAATGATACGATATAATGTAACGTGAAATAATACGTATAGAAATAATATTTTATATAATTACATTATTGCAAATTCAAATTTTAAATTTACAACATAATATTCATTTCAAAAATTATTTTGATTTTCACATTTTTATTTACTAATAACTTTTTATTATTATTGAATATAATCTTCCTTATTTTTGAATACAGTTTCGCGAATTCATTATTGTTTAAAATAATTTTTAATATCAGCTGCTTGAGATAGTTGTAAGACATTTAATGTCCAAAACCGCAATAATAGATGTAATTTTACGTAACTTTTTTTAAAATATATAATAAATAATATATAATAAATATATAAAATATATAAAAGATTACGCGATAATTAAATAATTAATAATCATATTTAAATAATCAATAATTAATCAGAACGAGAAGGAAAGAAAGAAAAGTGCGACGTATAGAAACGCGATCTCTCACACGCACTAGCGTCGAGTGTGTGAGACAGCAAAGGGACACCGCAGAAATCGGTATCACCTTCGATTATGTTTTCTTTCTCTACGCCTCGCGTTAAGGATGCAACATCGAATTGTCCCCTCCCCCCACTATTTTTTCCCTGCGCTTCGCGATCGCCTTCGCGCTCCGCGAAGACACGGATATATATGTACGCTTTATATGTATTAGGTGTACAAAAAAGTTCTGAGCTTTAGATTTCATACAACCGAAATAACAATTTAAATTTTATATATTGTCGCGTTCGCGGCGTTACTTCCCGTGATCGCGATACTCGGCGGAGCGCTCTCGGAAAGGAAGAACACTGTTTTAGGAAAGACTCGCTCTTTATTAAACCAACGGTACAGAAACGCGTCCGGCCATCGCGAAATCTGGCCGTCAAATCTGAAAAACAGTCGGAGAACGACGCGTTGCCAAGGGCCGATCCTCTATTCAAACTCTTATCGATTGATATTGATTATCTTTTAGCAGCACCGAACGGAATACCGCACGGCCGCAACAATATCTTCCCGCCCTTTTGCGGTTTTAAAGCGTTGACATTTGGTCTTCTAAAATGCCATACGGTTTGGCGTTTGATGCACATAATCTCAAAAATCAGTAGTGTTCATGATGGCAATAACAAAAGAGCATATTCGATTTTCCATCCACTTCGCGTTTCATCTGAAAAAAATGCTGCTGAAGCCACTGCAATGATTTGTGCTGCATATGAAGAGAATGCTGTAAGTCATACTACATGTAAAAGATGGTATCAAAAATTTCGCCAACGAGATTTCAATCTTGAAGATAAACCGCGTGCTGGACGCCCTCAAAAGATTGAAACGGACGAATTGCAAGCACTGCTGGATATAAACTCTGCGCAAACTGAAAAGGAGCTTGAAGAACAGCTTGGCGTTACGCAGCAAACCATTTCCGTACGTTTACATATGATGGGAAAGGTTCAGAAGGAAGGCAGATGAGTTCCGCATGAATTGTCCGAAGACAACAAAAATCATCGGCGTGACACTCACTGCACTTTGCTTTCAAAGTTCCGGAAAAAAGATTTTCTGCACAAAATCATTACAGGCGATGAAAAGTGGATTCTTTATGATAACCCTAAACGTAGAAAATCATGGGTTGACTCTGGTCAACTTTCGACATCGATGCCAAAGCCCAATATCCACGCCAAGAAGGTTTTGCTCTATGTGGTGGGATTGGAAAGGTGTGTTGTATTACGAGTTGTTATAACCGGGTGAAACAATCACGGCAGACCGCTACCAACAACAATTGACCAATTTGAGCGATGCATTAGAAGAAAAGAGGCCATTTATTGGCAAAGGACGTCGTAAAGTGATCTTGCTTCATGACAATGCTCGACCACATTTGCGAAAGCGACTCAAGACCATATCTTTGCGTTAGGCTGGGAACTTCTCCCGCACGCGGCGTATAGCCCAGACATGGCGCCTTCCGATTACTATCTATTCCGATCACTGCAGCATCATTTGGCTGTTACACATTTCGTGAGATTTGAAGAGATACGAAAATGCATTGATGACTTTATCGCTTCGAAGTCGGTGAGCTTCTATCGTCAAGGAATTCGCAAGCTACCCGAAAGATGGCAAAAGGTCGTTGATGCAAACGGGGAATATTTTGCTTTGATTAATATTTTTTTGTTTATTTTTGAATAAAGATTGAATTTTACAAAAAAAGCTCACAACTTTTTTGTATACCTAATATGTATAGCAGCCACGCGCCGAGTGCACAGACACCAGTAGTATGTGAGCAGCAATGGGGCGTCAAAACAAACCCCCACTGGCGCCAGAGGCATGGCCTCCAGCTGTCAAAATTGGGCCTCCACGTGGAAATGAAGCTTTCTGATTGACTGAGGGGCGTGACCGGAGATAATTAGGTAATTAGTGGGTGCGTTCTGATTGGATTCTTCCACAGTTGCCCCGACGCGTGATTGGATGCTCTCAAAGGTGCCAGGGGTGTGATTGGTTGTCGAAATGCTAGACGAAAAGGTAGGGAGAGGGGATGAAAGTATCAGGGACTGTTCGGAGGAACCGACAAAATGGCGTGTGCGAAGATGACGGACACCTGAGAAGAAGTTGTTCCGGAGCCTGGTCGAGATGCGATAAAATGGCGACTGATAAGAAAGATGACAGGGGTTGAAGGGGGATATACCTGCAGAGAATGGAATGTGATTTTTATGGTACGATAGACAGGATAAGCCGAACAAAGGAAACTGATTCTTTGTATATGAAGGAAGTAAATCGGATTTTTCTCAAGAGGATTCTCGAGACCTAATAGCTAGCGAACTATTAAAAATTTGTTCCGTGGCTGATTGGGATCTGATAAAACAGCGACTGCGAAGATGATAGGCGTCTGAATAAATATACTGATGAGAATGGAATGCGAACTTTATGATATTATTGGATCGAAGGAAGGAATCTGATTCTTTGTATATATGAGATACAAATCACGTTTTTCTTAAGACGAAAGGTTTTTCCAGATAATAGCTAACGAAACTATTAAAATTTGTTCCGGGGTCGCTCGGGGATCCGACAAAATGGTGCCAGCGATAAAAAGGATGACGAATGTCTGAAGGGAATACTTGACCTGACGTGAATGGAATGCGATAGGAAAACAGGAACGAACAGGCACTAAATGTGTTTCTAACGAATTCGGAGTTATATGAAACTTTTATTCTATAACAAACACAATGTCTGAAAATTTTTTAAATATTTCTAGCTCGAAGTAACGTAACTAGGATTAATTTTAGATCGGAGTGAAAAGAAAATAAGATGAACAAAGACTGGAATTTGTTACAAAATCATTAAGTTTATTGTTATATCGTACATATTATATCAATTCATAAATAAAAGTTACAAATTACGATTTGAGAAAATAATACGAAGAATTTCATTAAATCTGAGAGAAGTTAATTTCACAAATATTATATCGAAATACATATGCAGAAATGTTAAATTGTTTATTTGCATGCGATTTCGTGATAATTTCCTTTTAAACTGAGTTTTACAATATCACTATCTATGTAACTTTTCGGAAGGTTTAATTCTATTTCTTTTATAAGATATTGCGCGTATTTGTTAACATTATCGGCCACACTTTGTAAATGTTTCAAGTGCGCGTCGACGCATTTTACAATATTTTCCTTTGAAAAGTACTCTTCTGTATCACAATTGCGACAGCAAAGGTTTTACGCCTCTTCGTCGGTGACTGCGAATCCGTAGTCGTTTCTCGATGTTGAATTTCAATATTTTCCATAATGATCTCTTCATTTTCTTTATATGTCAGCAATATGGACTGCGATCCATAAAAAGTGGTAAAGTTGATCGCAACATTTTTGACAATGATAAGATCCGGTCTCGATTTATTGTTAGCATTTAAATACTCGCTGATGAGCCCCATGTTGTTTAGGAATTGTTGCCAGGAATCAGCGTCGAAATAAATTCCTTCTGCATAATTGCTTTTAATTTAACCAGTGGCACGAAAATTCCTTCGTTTGTCGTTTGCAATCCAATGTGTATCTTTTTCATGTGAGAGATATTGAACCCATATGTTGTCGAGAGCAACATATGGAACCTATTGTTTCGTTCCTCGTTTCAATTTTCCTTCAGAATATCGTAGATGTACTTGCGCTTCTCGGAATCGGGGACATTGCTCGACTCCGAAGTATCGCGCTTCTCGATATCGGGAACAGCTTTTTAGCTTGCCATTGTTCCTGCTTTCTCCTCAAATGTAACTAATAATCACAAGCGTCGAAATGAGAAGTAAAAGACTACTTCGGATTTACGAAGTTGAAACCTCGAAAGATGAAACTCGAATGAACCTGGAGCTGACGAAATTGTCGAGCTCGTCGGCTTATCTACTAAGAAAAAAAAACTGCGCACGCAGATGGGCAAATGAAAAATTATAAAATTAAAAAAATTTTTAAATTTTAAAAATTTAAAAAGATTTTTTAATTTAAAAATTTTAAAATTATAAAATCTTTTAAACTTTAGATTTTCTAGACTTTTAAAACTTCTTCACAAAATATTTTTTAATAAATATCGTACCTAAAAACTACAAAATAGAAAAGGAGTGGGTCAGAGGTGTTTTTTGAGTGGGGAGCTCGTTTTCTTTTAGCTATGTTTTAGCTATGAGAGAATAGAAAAGGTGTAACCTGTATTAAGGAAAATTGTGACCTGTCCAATGGCGCGGCATTTTTTGCATGCCACCCTCCTTTTCGGAGTGTGTGGTAAGATTTTCAAAGTATAAATACTGCGCGGAATTATAGAAAAGGTCTATTTCCGAGATTATACTTTCTCAGAGAGACTTGGCCGGTTTTTATATTACTGCGCCGATTCGTTCGCTGTCTTAACATTTTAAAATAGTAAAAAAGTGAAAACTGGCGCTCTGTAAAAAATTAAGAAATTTTTTTATCGTGCGCGAATATCGACGATAAACGCGAGTGCCTATATTTCATTATTAACAGACGATGAAGAAAGAAATTATAACACCAAATTCGTACCGGAGTGTTCGAAATTGAGCACCATGTTCAGATTTCGAGGGTATTTCGAGGATAGAAAACTTTTAAATATTGTAAAAGAATATATAACTGGTGCAGGTGTGGGGGAGGATGATGCTGGCGAACATATTATGCTTATTTTACAAGGCGCACCAGAGGAAATAAATATTTATTTTTAAAGTAATTGAAATTAGAATATGTAAGTATAAAAATTCTAATTTAAAAATTTTTTTAAGCAAGAGATAACATCGCGGTTGTACATCCGTACCAACCACGGGGATTGAGACGTCCGCCGAAGATGAGGCGAAAGGAGTAAACGAGCGTGAGTAAAATAATATAATAGAAAATTGATAATTAAAAATAGATTTCTAAATTTTCAGATTTTAAATTAAAGTATCGAATTTTTAGGAAGTGCGAATGCGGATAGACGCGCAGAAGAGGAGAATATTCAAATGATTGATCTAGTTTCAGGTAAGAAAATAGCAAATATTACTTTCAAAACTAGCTCACTGAATATCAAATTCAATTAATAAAAACTTAATTTCGTTTCAGATGTGGAAGAAAATATTGATGAGGAGATGATTGTGAGCGAAGCCGACACCGAAATTTACACACCGAATAAGTAATTATTTAAAATAAAAGTTATAAAACTCATATTAGCTAATTCTTGCAAAAAAAATAATAATAAGGATGTTTCTGTTTTAGTACAAACAAACGACTTGGATGAATCTGAATATGAAGAAGAAGAAAATGAAGAAGAACAAGAAGAAGATGTTAAGGAAGAAAGGCAAGAAGATAGAGAAGAAGAAGATGACGATGACGAAGAAGAAGCCGATGACGAAGCTGAAAAAAATGAAAACAGGAGAAGAACCTTTAAGCAGATGCACGATAAGCTTTTAAAAGAAAAGATTGAAGTTTTCCACTAGTGCACAACACGGTCGGGCTATTCTCCGGAAAATTACAAGGGATAAGAAGGGAGGGTCATGGCGTCACGGCGGGGCCCGACCACGAACCAGTCGTGAAAACTCGTAATTATTTTGCGAAAAAATACCACCTCAGCCAGGAATCGAACCTGGATCTCCTGCTTACCGGACAGGTATCTTATCTCTTCAACTACCGAGGCATGTGATGATATTTATCGGGACGTGTTTAGAACGTGTTTAGAATAATACGTTAACAATACAATGATACACATATATTCGTATATTACAATATATATATATATATATATATATATATGTATTCTCTCGAATCCCCATAACTGGTACTCCAGAGAGATGATGGTCCTATTTTCTCGATGGATGCAGATCGGACTGCAGCGACGACACCCTCCAACACCATTAACAAATATACAAATAATTCTCCTGGAGCACGACAGGAGAGAATGCATCAAGCATGGCTCGAGTCCCCGAGGGTAAATTTAATATTATTTTAAATTTTAAAATAATTTATTCTTTCCGATAAATTTATAATTAAATATTTCTTGCTAGATTGACACTCTCTGTAAAAGCTCTGTAAAAGCTCTGTAAAAGCTCTGTAAAAAGCGAAGAGAAAAGCTGCTCAAAGTAAGAGATACCTTTGGTATGCTGGAATCTTTTTACTAATATAAAAAATCGAGTATAATTAAAATATTTATCACTAATATTTTTCGTTTTCTATTTTTAGTACAAACAGGAAGAGGTATTTCACGTGAAGAAAAAGACCATTCCAAAGATCGTTATTTACATCAGCTTCAGAACCATTCGGCGGATCTTCATCAACAGCATCACTAGCAGCAGCAGCATCAGCAATAGTATCAGCAACAGCAGCAGCATCAGCAACAGCAGCAGCAGCAGTAGCAGCAGCAGTATTGGTTAATCGACAAGGACACCGAGGATGACGACGACGACAAGATCGGTGAAAATTTCACATATATTGAATTATATTCGGGCGGAAAACTCTCGAAAATTTCGAAAATTTGAAATAGTAGGTAGGGAGGCGACATTCATGATACGTCCTCTCGCGGAAGGTGTTAGCGATATCGTGAGTTATTTAGAAAACACGTTTCGCAAAATCTACGCGTATGCAATACGTTTGAGCGGACCGCGCGATTACATGGGATTATCCTTCGATTCGACAAATTTAACGGCATGACTCGACAGGCTTTTCGTTTTGTCCGGCGCGAGACTTGACTCACGAAGACATATGGAAACTCATGAGTTCGATAATGCAAAGCGCGAGTTTCGATATCGCGTTAGATTTCAATATACGCGTTTTTAACGTAGCGGTACTTTTGGGGCGAGGGGATGTATCAAATAAATTAATGCGGGAAAGCGTTGTGAAACGCTCGACTTTAAAAATAAAAAATTTCGACAATCTGTGCCTTCCTCGCCCTCTCGTAGCGGCGCGGATTCACTGCGAACGTGATACTCTGCTCACGAGTGAGTTGCACGAGAGGTGGGAATCCGTGAGATACGCAAGTTCTTCGTTACAGCGCGAGTTAGCGATTGAGTTAACGAGGAGTGCGGGTATCACGATCCCCGAAGAAGATAGCGGATACGAGTAACGAAAACGGTAACGAAAGCGAGCGTTTTTAACGGTTTCTCGCCGTCGAAAATATCGCTATAGTAATTTATAATTAGTAGTTTTGGTCGAGATGGAAAACCGAGGTACGACGGTCGCGCATTACTCACTTCCCTCGGACGCGAACCTTCGTATACATTAAATATAATGTATTACGAGGATTCGCATCATTATAATCCTATATTGAATTTAAGAGCTGTAGCCGGTTCGCGTGGCGGTTACTGCGAAGCATGCAACACGGACTTTCGAAACGACAGGAGACATCGTTGCGCGAAAAAATGTCCGCGTTGCCGTGCTTTGCTCCCGTGCGTAAATCACGATAGGGAAATAATTATGTGCGAAGCATGTAATCGTTTTTCGGTAATTCTTGTTTCGAGTGTCATCGCGGAAAAATCATCGAGCAGAAAAATCATATAACGGAAAATCTCGCGCGAGCATATGTAATTCCATTAAAATTTGTAGCGATTGCAGCCGATTTATACGCGCAACACAACACATAAATGCGACATGACCTTTTGTAAAACATGTCGTTCATTACAGTCGTCGAATCATTTATATTTCATGCGACCTCTCGCTCGTAAAGCTGGTGACCCCGGCGAAGGTACAAGTATTGCGATAATGCGAGCAGAAAAGTTATGTGAAAATGAAAACGATAACGGCGATGAACGAACAAATAAACGGTCGTGTCGCGTTTATATTTTATGCTTTTGAAACGCGACAAGATAAAACGCTCGTACCGAAACATGAAAATCTACGTACCGACTCTTTGCACAAATTTGCGAAGCATGTGCAAACGAAGACGACATGACGATGCGCTGCCAATGATGCGGAGTGCGCGAGTTCGTATTTCGTCTCGATCCCGTGAAACAATTTGTGGATTTCGCAATGCGAACGACAAAATGTTTCAAACAAATTATTTGTATCGCGCATAATGCGAAAGCGTTCGACGCGCAATTTATCTTAAAATATTTAGTAGAAAATCCGAAGAGCATCCATGAACCGCGCATTATTTTGAACAGAACAAAAATCGTCATAATGATAGTCGGATATACGAAATTTATCGATAGCATTAATTATATGCCAATGGGTTTATTCGATTTACCTAAGACCTTTGATCTGAGTGATACGTCGAATAAAGGCTGTTTGCCGCACTTATTTAATACTATCGATAACCAATCATATATAGAGTTAATTCCCGTCGGATATTATTCTCCCGATCACATCGCCAGAAGAACGCGAAAAGTTCCTTGCATGGCACGCGGAAATGATTCGTGAAAATTATATTTTCGACTTTCAACGCGAAATTATCCGATATTGTCAAAACGACGTAGATATCCTTCGATGCGTGCATGGCTTTTAGAAAGTATTTTTAAAACGTGGAAAACGTGTGTCCGTTTGAGGAATGTAATGACTATCGCTTCCACATGCATGAGAATTTTTCATAAAACTTTTTGCATGAGGAAGAAATAGGAGTCATTCCGCCGGATGGTTACAGAAACGTTGACAGTCGTACAAAGCTCTGCAGTGGTTAATGTGGATGAAACGCGAACTCGGATTATTCATGCGGGGCGAGATCGCGAATATAAAGTCGATGACACGCCCATGGACACGCTCGATGGATATTACGAAACGGAAAATGAGTCACGGTGCTATGTGCTACAATTTCGGTTGTTTCTGAGTGTCCTTCGTGTTTTAAAGTAAATCGTGATAGAGCGCTTTTGTCTGCGAATCGTGGAAATATGATCGACGCACGTTACGAACGGACACTTGCGATGTCATGGCATCTTCGTAAACGTGGTTACCATGTGATGGAGAAATGAGAGTGCTCTTTCGACCGAGAAATTTCGAATAATGAGAAATGTAAGATTTTCTTAAAGCTCATCCGTTGGTAAAGAACACTCTTCTCGATCCTCGCGAAGCGTTTTATGGTGGACGTACGGGAAATATCGTCACGCGATACGAAGTTTCAGGTACAGAAAAAATACGTTATGTCGACGTATATTTTTTGTATCCTTTCGTATTGAAAACCGGCGTTTTCCCGATCGGACATCCTAAAATTTACGTCGGGCAAGAATGTTCTTCGTTAATCGAGATATCGCCAAATTATAATTTCAACTCGGTCGAAGGTCTCGTGCGATGTAAAGTACCCATCACGTGATCTCTTTCATCCGTACTATCGTGTCGTGTACGAGGTAAATTATTGTTTGCGTTATGTCGGAGTTGCGAAATTGTTACATTCTCACAGGTTAAATGTACTCACGAGAGCTCGGCGGATAGAGAATTTGATACCTGGGTATTCTTGTGAATTACGCAAAGCCATCGAGAAGGATTATCTCGTGACGCAGCGAGATTTGGCAATAAAGTCGCGCGATATCGATACTCGTCAAGGCGGACTGTTTGCCGAATATATTAATACTTTTTTGCAATTAACAAGAAGCGAGTGGATGGCCGAGCAAATGCGGGGAAGACGGTGATGATGATGCTAAAGAGCGTTACCTTAGGGAATATGAAAAAAGGGTCGAGGATATCACGCTCGATAGGCGAAACATCGCACACAATCCCAGTTTACATTCAGTCGCTAAGCTCTATTTAAATTCATTTTGGGAAAAATTTGGCCAATGATCCAATTTGCCGAATACCGAAATCGTGAAATCTCACCAATTTATAACTTTGCTCACAAGTCCTGAACACGAAATAACCGATATTACCTGTAAATGACGAGGTAATATATGTTTCGTGGCGATTCCGAAAAGAGGCGATCGTACCTTCTCCGCATACGAACGTTCTGATCGCGGCATACACAACGGTGCAAGCACGATTAAAATTGTATAGTTACTTAGAATTATTGGATAAACGAATTTTATATTACGACATGGATTCATATATATATATATATATATATATATTAACACATTAAGGCGATCCAAACGAGTCTGAACCGCGTACGGGAAATTTCTTGGGCGATATAACAGACGAGCTCGAGAGCTACGGCCGCGGTAGCTATATCGAATCGTTCGTTTCCGATGATCCGAAATTCTACGCGTACATTGTTCGTATTCCGTCGCACACACGAAACGTGTAAAATTAAGGATATTACTTTAAATTCACCGAATAGCAGGTTAATAAATTTCAATAGTATTAAGAATATGTTAATAGAAAAGGAAAGAACAAGATGAGACGAAGCCGGTCCATCGATAAATCTACATTTCAATGCAATTTGACGCACAGCGTTTCACGACGTTGTTACGCGAGATGAGACAAAGACATGTGCACCGGTATTGCTGAAATGTAGATTTATTAATAACCGTTATTCGGTTCCGTACGGTTATGCCGGAATAAATTTTCTCGTCCTGATCTTTCTTAAATAATCGAGTTTTCTGTCCCCAGTCAAAAACTATAAGAAATTTTTGTAAAATATATTTTTCAGAGAACGAGATGTAAATAATGTAAATATGTACATGTGCTAATATTAATTTATATCTTAAGTAAATATTGTAATTTTAAAATTAAGAAATTTAATTTTTATAAAATTGATTTTTATTCGATTTATCTCAAATAAATCTATAAAAATATATTTCTTAAAACATGTTTCTTCCCGTAATTCCTTTCCGCCTTCCTTCCACCATTTTTAAAAATAAAGTATTTACATGCACAGAAAAATTTGATCTCTTTAATTTCCTTCCCTCGCAAATACTCCACATTTTTTATAAAAACGATACCTTTTATAAAAAAGGAAAGAATATATAGAACAAGTTTTAAAAGATTTTTCATTTCATATAAAAATATTTCATTTAAGAATTTTTCTTTAAGAAAAATGATTTTACCTTTAATTTTTTAACGCAAACTATACGGCTATCTTATAACGCTGTTTCGCTGGCGCGAGCATCTTCAAGGATAAGCTTATTCATATCGCGGGGTGAATCAGCTCGCCTCTCACTCTCGCTAGCCTTCGCGGGGAAACGCTGATGCGAGCATATCTTCGCTGCGGTGGGGTTCCCCGGATGCGAGGATAAGCTTACAACTCCCTTCACAACTTTCACCAGCCTTTATGAAATCGCGCACAGAATCTGGCATTTCGTAAAATGGATGTGCGGTAGAAACATCCGTGGACATCGATCGTGTGCGGTCCCACAGAGTGTGGGAAAACGATCTTTGTGAAGAAATTTCTTCGTCATTTATCCGAAATGGCCGATGTACGTTTCGAAAGAATTTTGTTTTATTATGCGGAGTGGCAGGATGCTTATCAGCAACTTCAATACGAAACTCGAGATTTCGTCGCGGCGAATTTTACGAGGGATTACTGCGTCCGGAAGATTATTTTAGCGATCCATTCTGAAATTGATAATTGATGATCTTATGAGGGAATCGTCCTCGAGCGAAGCGATCATTGATCTGTTTACCAAGAGAAGGCATCATAAGAATCTCAGCAATTCTCATCACACAAAATCTCTTTTATCAGGGACGTGGACAATGCGACATATCTCTGAACGCGAATTATTTTGTGATTTTCAAAAATCCACGGGATCGCGCGCAAATTCGTCATCTTGCTCGTCAAGTCTATCTGAACGATCTTAAGTTTCTCAAGGAAGCGTACCACGACGCCACGTCTCAACCTCACAGATATTTATTGCTCGATCTAAAACAATCGATTCCGGACGAGTATCGTTTTCGCACGTGCATATTTCCCGATGATACGGTGAATTACATTTATGTAGTGCGCATCCTTTTCCGGAAGTTTTGTATAAAAGTATCGTCCTCACATGCTCTCGCGACAGTCGCGTAAGTTCTTCGCGAAGAAGAAGAGAACGTCGTCGGTTAATGCGAGAAAAATCGTGGAATGTTTGATCGGTAAGAAAAATATTTGTCTTCTCGAAGCGCTGTGTTATTTGAACAAAAATCAGCGCGCCTCTTTCTTATGCCAGGCGAAAAATTCATTCGTTGTATCTGCGAGTGCATCTTCAATATTCTTAAGGGTAACGCTCGAACACACTGAAAAAAACAGATATAAAACAATTTTGCATCACTTAGCGAGAAAACACGGTAATTGAAAAAGTAAAAAAAAGCTATTACTATAGTGAGACGGATTTTTACCGTATCTTATCGACCCTATACTATCCTTCCTATTTTCAAAAATTATCGAAGGGTAGTCTGAGAGAAAAAAGTCGAGTTATGGAAAGAGCAAAGAAGATGGTCTTGATTTCTATGGATAATCTCGAAAGAATGCAGCATCCCCTCCAACAACATCCGCATTCGGTAACAACAAGTACGATAAAGAAACTCCGTATAACAGAATTCGGAAATGATACATGGAGAAAATTTAAATTCCGTACAAACACCCGGTACGCCTTTATCGTGACTCGATAAAATCAGATATGAGCGGGATTCTTAATTCACCCACTCCGCGCGATGTAAGTGAGAAATGGAAATTGTATAAGGAAGTACTTTGGCGATATCTCCATTTTGATAAAATGCAAAAGGAAGATTCGACGTAACGCCACCGATGAGAACAATTCAGATGCATGGGAGGGAGACGTACTGGAACCGGCGCGCGAATCACAAATTCCGAGCAAACTTCCTCATCTTGACAAGTATGTAAGTAATATACTACGGGTCGACTCTTCGCGTAGGCGCGAACGGCAAAGCGTCGAAAAAATATTAGAAAATGTGCCGAAAAGTTGTCGTGCCAAGGCGCGTTTACTTTTGAAACATTTGATTGATAAAGCAGTACCCTGTGAAACTGTGAAAGCAATAGGAAGAGATCAGTTTGCACGATTACTGCGTACAACGAACACCCCAGCTGTACTTGTAGAAAATAAGGAATTGTTAGTAACCACATTTGTCAAGATATTATCGCTACCACGAGCGAGTTTTACTCCGAAAATACCAAGAAAACTTTCATGACGATGACGACGACGGGGGCGAGGAGGGTACGACGCACGAGAAAGGGAAAAAACGCAAGACCGATGAAAAAGAGCGAGCGAATTGTGCATTGTTTCTTTCACTGTGTTTTCATAAAACCGATACCCCTATAACCTTCATGAAAGATTCTCCATAGGCGAGAAAGAGAGACACTTACTCGATTGGAGTGAATTGAAATGATCAAGCTTGAAAATTTGTAGTACGATCTTGCACATTATGCGGGGTATTCAGCAACGAATAACCTAATGCGTGCAGCTAAACCAAATATTTCTCGTAAAGAAGTAGCTCGCTGGCTTGAATCGCAAGACGCGTACACGCTGCATCATCCCTCGAGGCAAAAATTTCCACGATTATGTTACAATGTAATGAATATCGATGATCTGTGGGAAGCCGATTTGATCGAACTCCGTAGTCTCAAAAGTTATAACGACGGATTTTCTCATCTGCTCGTGATTATTGACTTACTTAATACTTAGTAAATTCGTCTGGGTGGAACCGTTGCGGGATAAAACGAGTAATTGCGTGACAAGCTTTCAAAACATTCTCTCGAGAAGCGAAGGAGTACCCATGTACTTACAAACCGACAAGAATAAACAATTGACCGCGTTGACAATTGTTGCAAGATTTTTTGAAAGAAAGAGACATACGTTATCGTGTAGCTCACAATCCAGACATCAAGCCGCCATCATTGAACGCTTCAATAGAACGTTAAAGGAGCGAATGTGGCGCTATTTTACGCATAAAAATATGCGGCGTTACATCGATGTGTTGCAAAATATCGTGCGCGCTTACAATCACACCCATCATTCGTCCATCAGGATGCAACCGGCGACCGTTACGAGAGAAAATGCCCGCATTGCATGCGAAAATATGGAATGGTGTAGAAGGGAAGAGAAGGGGACGGCGGTAGTAGAGCGAAAGCCATTTTCGAGAAAGGATACGAAGCGCGGTAGAGCGAGGAGATATTTCGAGCTTGTCGCGTTCTCCATTGGAGATCCCGCGTGTACGAATTTATGCGATTTATCGGGTGAAAACATCGATGGGATTTTTTATGAATAAGAATTAGCACGAGTCAATAAAAACTTGTTGGAAGAAGAGTTTATTGTCGATCGTTATCGTGTGATAAAGAGCAAAAGACGCGGTGCTAACAAACAGCTGCTAGTTAGTTGGCGAGGGTATCCCAGTAAATTCGATGGATTCCCGCTTCGAGTTTAACTTTTCTCCAAGATGGAGGAGGAGCAATTTTTCATGGTTCTTCTGAGCGATAGCAATAAGAAGTATTTTCCGGGAAATACAATCTCTTTCTTCACTACACAATTATCTCATAGTATACATTTATTCGGGAAAAGAATGGGAAGTCGCGCTTAGCGAGATTCAATTTCCCTCCAGTCTTTTTTACATCAAAACGATAATAAGATTAGAATTGCCGATTTGAAGAGCGTAAAGGATGAGAAGAATAATAGCTCATAAGTTTACGGTGTAAGAATCACACTTATGATCAGGTGTTTATGAAGCTAAAAAGGATCTTATCTACGCGATTAATAAAGAATGTAGATACGTCGATTCGCATTTTACTTCGAACTACAAAAAAGCTCTGGTGGTAATGTCCTCATAAGCATCGAATGTGACGAAAATTGTATTCTCATTCGTTATATAAATCTGCCGGCTAATATTTTTCAAATATTGGGGAGAATCGACACCAATGATGCCACCTTTTTTTACCATCACAAGTTATCTAATTCTAATGGATTAATTCTTTTCAAACTCGATTTTATCGTTGGTGGTGGAGGTCGTGTTATATTTTTCTGGACTATAAAACCCTATGGTATAGCACGGTATCCTTGATAAAATGTACGTTTATTGCGATATTTGCGAGCCTTACATAACCGGCGATATGCGAAGTCCGTTTCTTCGAATCGTTCCAGTCGATATACCCGGCTGTAATTACACGTACGACACGAATTTGGTAAATTATTTCCCCACTTTGCAATATACTCCATTGCGTCAAACGAAATTCTGTAAAATTGAAATAGATATAAAAGATCATCGTGGAGAAAAAATACCGAAAAAATATTCGAATCCAGAACGCTGATAGTGACACAACATTTTAGACGTGTCCTTTAATTACTATTTGCGGTAGAAAGTGAGAGCTAAGAGCTTTGAAAAAAAAACTAATCCCCCATGGATTACGAGAGGCAGAATGGTGGAGGTAGGGGAAGAAGAATTCCTCGAATTTTCGTCGGTTCACCCTATTAACGTGGTCACGGGATCGGAAGTTTCCTCGGAAGATTATTTAGAAGGGCACTTCCTTATTTAAACAGAGGAATACGTGCACTGGGAAAAAAAGCTTTACGTGCCGGAATTGATGTGTAAGGATGTTGAAAACAATACTCCGTTCAAAGAAGCTGTCAAAACGCGGCTCAAGGAATCGAGTAGAAATCTCAAGAAAAAAGCCAAAGAAAATATAAGTGAATTAATGAAGAAGTCGAGATAAAAAACATCCGCGAAAATGCGCATGGCTCAGTTTCCCTTTGGATGGCACGACGCACCGGTAAATCCGAGAGAAGCTCTGTTCGTAAACGTAGACGAGTCGGTAAAAAAAAGAAATCGTCGAAAATCGGCGTGAAAAAAATGTGTTGTAGCCAGATCTATAACCAATAATAAAATAATAACCAATAATAAAAGTAGTCCGCATAGCAACAAAATTAGGTCACATGAATTTCGAAAAGTCTTTCGAAAGACGACACAAATGTGTGACCGCCGAAATTGCGACCAGTCTTTCGAAAGACCGCAAAAATGCATCACGCGAGAACATTGCGAAAAAGCCTATCAGCAAATTCCCAAATTTGATGATCAAATCGAGCGTAATATTGATTAATCAATATCACTCAACCGATCGACGCAATCGATTAGAATGCTGATCGGGCATCGATCAGACTATATAACCGGTTACACAAGGCGGAATCGAGAGAGTCAAGAGTCAAGAATCAAGCATAACGTGTCGTTCGGAATCATTATTATAATTATCGCGCAAGATATTACAGGAGCACGGCGAAGTTCACGCGAGCCGTACTATCAGCGTTTCAGGTGACATACTCGGTCGTCGGCCGCCAGAGTAACGCGATACGCGCCCGCCGACGTTTAACCGTGTGTGAAAGAAATAAAATAAGCAATACTAAATCCAAGAAATTGTGCATTTATTAAATAAACCAAGTAAAATAAAGAAAGTGTGTTAGTGATTTCAAGAAGATTTCCTTCCATTCTTTTGATCCTGCTCGGAGTCCCAACTCCTTAGGCTTAACGAACCCGACTATCTCTAATATTATCGTTGTAGCCCATCCGGGGTACAACATTTTGGTGGCAGCGGTGGGATAGTCAAAACCATCCCCAAGAACAACAACTTGAGAGAATCATCGTTAATCAAGCCAGCAGAGTCAAACGAGTAAGCCCCGACGCATTGCATTACGGGCAGAAGAAGAAAAAATTTTTTCTTGAAAAAAAAAAAACAAGATAAGACCTGCAGTAATATACATTACAAGCAGGCAGAAGAATCAAACTCCCGATAAGCTGAAAATACAAGACCTGTAGAAAACAGGCGGACGGAAAAGGCCCCGTCAAAAAATAAGCCGCCCACGAAATTGTGTCAAGTGTACAGTGCAACATTAGTAGAGTGCCGACCTACGACAACGAGTGTCCAGTGGCAGCGGAGCAACGACCAGAGAGTCCACGAGCACCGAGAGCCAGCCAGCGCTGACCGTGTACAACGATACCAGGCAGCAGGACGCTTCACCGACACGCACTACTACACGCAGCCAACTGACACGCCAGCACAAGCAGCGATCATGCAAGCGTATACGATCTATCTACTATTGTAAGTCCGAAAAATTATATTTTAAAAAAGCGAATGTCCACAGCGAAGGACAGCTTAGCAAATGCGACTTGGCCAAAATCGCGGTCAATAAATAATCCCGTAAAATTTCTACATACTATCTCCGCGATAAATACCGCGAGAAACGCGTTAAAAGAAATACGCGATAACGTGCGCGGCGTACTACAATATGATAGTGACTAAGACGTCCACGTAATAACCGAACGCGAATTTCCGTACGACGAAAAAGATTACAGCTTGCTCGAACCGAACGACACCGACTCTCACATTAACACACACGTGCAAGCGCGCAAACACATACACACGAATTTACGAGACGGAAGCATATTTAATTCTTTCAACATATACCAATCGTTAATAAACGAAATGGCTCACTCACCTGTCGAACAACAGAATGAAATCGACAACGAAATTTTGCAACTACGACATTCGGTCGAGAGACCTGGACCACAAGAAAGTCGAACGAATCGCCGCGTCACAATCGACGCACCGCCCGATAACAGTCTCCTTCGAGAATTAATGGATGAAATACGCGATCTCCGTGTGCAAGTCAACGGATTAAGCCGGCAAACACAATTGCCTATGGGCGAACAAACGAGAATATCTCAGGATTTTCTGCCGCACCCGTTAGATCTAACTTACGGACGTTCGTATACGAAACCAGCCGGGAAATGCACTGACATTCCTCACACTGAAAGACGCGCGTAACATGATCCCAGAGATCGACGGCACGTTACGAGGACGCGTGTACGAATTTCTAAACGCAAGTACGTACGCGATAAAAAATATACATCCCGTGGGTGAACATTCTCTATTAGAAGCCATTCTTTGCATTAAATTCAAAGGCAAGGCCATGATGGATTTCCATACGCGAGATATAATAAACTTCGAACACTTGTAACGCGGTCACCTCGCTCGACGCTCGGATCGGTTCGTCGGTATCCGGGTTCGAGAGGAGGGGAGATTCAAGCGTACGCGAACACAGATTGTTTATTGGTAGAAAGATAGATACAGTGCAGGGAGATATCGCAGTGTCGCTGGTAGCAACGCGGAGGCGCAAAGAGGAGACGCAAAGCGGTTGGCGTAAGGCGGCGAGAAGCGCAAGACAAGTGCGGCGTGCGGTCGACAACGGTTTATTTACACGTGACTATGGCGCGGTTACAACTAAAGAACTTAGAGCTACTGGTTTATAACTAGCGGACTTAATCTCTATCGCATGCACTTACAAGTTAATGTTAGGTTGGAGGCGAGGTATTGCGGGCAGGGCCGAGTGTCATGTCGAGCCCTGCCTTCGCAACGGAAACCGGCGAAATCCGGTGGAGCTGAGCGAAACCTCAGTCCGCGGAGTGGTGACAGGAGTCGGCGAAACCCGTACCTATAGAATTCGTTGTACCCGGACATGAAGAAGATTATCTAGATCTCACGCATACCATGCTAAGCCTTCGCGTACGAGTGGAAAGTTTACCGAGCCCTGGAACAGCGGCAAGGGGAAACAAAGTAAGTCCTGTAAATCATCTACTACATTCGATGTTCAATCAGATCGATGTGTACTTCAATCAAAAACTCGTATCATCCCCGAACAACGCCTACGCGTATCGCGCGTACATCAAAGCATTGTTAAATTATTCTTCACCGGCAAAAATTTCCCATCTGACTTCTTCTCTCTGGGACGCGGACGAACCCGGTCATATGAACGCGCTATTAGAATCGGGAACTCCAAATCAAGCTCTCGTAAGTAGTGTCTGATACATCTAAGGAAGACGTTCGCTGGATCTAATAGGCTATCTTCATTGCGACATTTTTAATCAAGATAAATTTTTAATTAACAGAGTAGAGGTAGAATGAGACTCGTTCCCTCGAGAGATTTTGTCTCATGGAAGCCAATTCAATGTCGAAAATACGTATTCTAGATGCTAGTTTGCTCATAAGAAGAGCAAAAATAAGTCCCGGAGTGTTACTCGACCATGCGAGAATGTTGAGTAAAACCGCCAAGTATTCTCTGACATGAGTGAAAGTTAAAACGTTCACAATTCACGCAGGAGTTGTAGGAGAATTGATTGATAACGCAATACTCGGCCAACTTCCGAAACGCGTAATAGTCGGATTCGTTGATAACAAAGCGTTTAACGGCGATAGAAAGCTAAACCCATTTAATTTCAAAAATTACGGTATAAATTTCTTCTCGTTATATGCCGATGGTGCAAATTCCAAACTGCTGCAACCAAATTTTTCAAAAGACGAGCCGCTTTACATGAAAGCTTATAACATCCTCTTCTTGGGAACTGGCATCCATTTTCTAAACGAGGGGAATTCTATAAGCAGAGAAGATTATGCCAATGGATTCACACTTTTCGCTTTCGATCTCACTTTCGATCTATCAGCAAATTGCGCAGGACATTGGAATCTTGTCAGACATGGAAGTTTACGATTAGAGATACGATTCGAAAAGGCGATTACAGCAACGATTAATTGTATCCTTTACGCAAAGTTCGAAAACGTGATGGAAATCGATTTTTTGCGTCGAGTCATTGTAGATTTTAGCGGATAAAGACAATAATGAAAAACTTCCCCTCCACTGTGGCCACTCTTTATATTTACTCGAACTATTAGGTGTACAAAAAAGTTCTGAGCTTTTTTTTGTAAAATTCAATCTTTATTCAAAAACAAACAAAAAAATATTAATCAGCAAAATATTCCCCGTTTGCATCAACGACCTTTCTTTCGGGTAGCTTGCGAATTCCTTGACGATAGAAGCTCACAGGCTTCGAAGCGATAAAGTCATCAATGCATTTTCGTATCTCTTTAAATCTCACGAAATGTGTATCAGCCAAATGATGCTGCAGCGGTCGGAATAGGTAGTAATCGGAAGGCGCCATGTCTGGGCTATACGCCGCATGCGGGAGAAATTCCTAGCCTAACGCAAAGATATGGTCCTGAATCGCTTTCGCAACATGTGGTCGAGCATTGTCAGGAAGCAAGATCACTTTACGACGTTCTTGGCCAGTAAATGGCCTCTTTTCTTCTAATGCATCGCTTATTTTGGTCAATTGTTGTTGGTAGCGGTCTGCCATGATTGTCACTCGGTTGTAACAACTCGTAATACAACACACCTTTCCAATCCCACCAGATACAGAACAAAACCTTTTTGGTGTGGATATTGGGCTTTGGCGTCGATGTCGAAGGTTGACCGGGATCAATCCATGATTTTCTACGTTTAGGGTTATCATAACGAATCCACTTTTCATCGCCTGTAATGATTTTGTACAGAAAATCTTTTTTCCGGAACTTTGAAAGCAAAGTGAGTGCAGTGTCACGCCGACGATTTTTGTTGTCTTCGGACAATTCATGCGGAACCCATCTGCCTTCCTTCTGAACCTTTCCCATCGTATGTAAACGTACGGAAATGGTTTGCTGCGTAACGCCAAGCTGTTCTGCAAGCTCTTTTTCAGTTTGCCCAGAGTTTATATCCAGCTTGCAATTCGTCCGTTTCAATCTTTTGAGAGCGTCCAGCACGCGGTTCATCTTCAAGACTGAAATCTCCTTGGCGAAATTTTTGATATCATCTTTTACATGTAGTATGACTTACAGCATTCTCTCCATATGCAGCACAAATCATTGCAGTGGCTTCAGCAGCATTTTTCTTCAGATGAAACGCGAAGTGGATGGAAAATCGAATATGCTCTTTTGTTATTGCCATCGTGAACACTACTGATTTTTGAGGTTATGTGCATCAAACGCCAAACCGTATGGCATTTTAGAAGGCCAAATGTCAACGCTTTAAAACCGCAAAAGGGCGGGAAGATATATAAAATTTAAATTGTTATTTCGGTTGTATGAAATCTAAAGCTTAGAACTTTTTTGTACACCTAATACTACAAAAAATAGCTTCAGTTTTACTCCGCACATGAACTATGCCGCTTCGAAAAAGCATATTCTACATTATGGATATAATCGTCGATATATAAGGTTTCCGTGCCATCGAGGGAAAGTTTATACCGAAGGAAGTTGCGCTCGTCGGGATTAATGAGGCTTTCGTAGACCATTGGATTATTATGCCACCGTATCTGTTCACCGAATTACCCAAAAAATCAAGAAAAGAAAATAACTGGCTCTCGCAAAACTTCCACAATATCGAATGGATTGGAACAGCCGATTTCGAACATTTCATGCTGGAACTACGTGATATTGTACGACGGGTGCGTTACATATATAGCAGAGGCCGCGAGAAAGTACTTTATTTGCAAAAAACACTCGGCAGAAACGTATATAATCTAGAAAGAATCTCTCTCGCATTCAAAAACCTAGTGGAAGGTGCATGAATTACGCTGCGATCATCACGGGTTTCATCGAAATTCTAACAAATTTGCGCATCGTTGCGCGTCACGCAATGTGTGCAAAATTGAGGTACTGGATGCAATCGCAAGAAGGCAGCTGTGACTCGAGCAACGATTCTAATTCTTTTAGCGATGAAAACTTCAATGACTCCGATACAGAAAGCGGAGTTTTTACGATAAAACGAAATTAAACGAATCTCCTTATATGAAGAAATAAGAGATTGGAAACAGAACAAGCGGGGAAAACGAACAAATGAAAGCGGAGAAAGAAGAGTTATCGAAACTCACGCATGAAAAAAAGGGAGCTTTTACCGTAAAATCCTTGCAAGAGGATAAAAATATAGCGACACCAGAAAGGGAGGAAATAACTGAAATGTTTCCCTTTTCCGTGAGAGATGAATTCGCTCAAAATCTTACGGGCATTGCATCATCTCAGTGTCGGACATGCGGGTGTGTATCCTGCCGACAGAATCCCGATGGTGTGGACGAAGTCGACGGTCATCGTCGCGAACACCGATAATCACGATCGCCTTGGACAACACTGGGACTACATAGACAAGCATGGAGAAGGCACGTATTTTGATCGCTACGGACTACATCCCTTGAATTCCAGATTCAATCTACGACTTTGACGAAACCCTATGACTCATAGATGGAATATCATGTGACTACAGGGCACATTTTCTCAGACTTGCAGACAATATTGCTGTGTATTTTTTTATTATTTGTCTCGTGGTTATAATCTTAAACAATTTCTCGAAACATTCAGCGAGAATTACGAAGATAATGAACGGATAGATTAATCGTATAATTATTTCGTAAAATCTTTCTTCATGGAAAAAGTAAATGCGATAAATCTTATGTAACGTGCTGTTATATACAAACTTGTACTTTTAAGAATAATTAAATATTAAAAAACATTATTATGAAATAATATGTACAATGATGTATTACATAACAATAAACTTAATGATTTTGTAACTTAAATTCCAGTCCTCTTATTTTCCCTCCGATCTAGAATTAATCCTAGCTATTATACATTACTTCAAGCTAGAAATATCTAAAACATTTTGCAAACATTGCGTTTGTCATAGGATAAGAGCTTCATATAGCTCCGAGTTCGTTAAAACATCTAAAGCGAACTTGTCTGTTCCTATTTTCCCATCGCATTCCATTCTCTGCTGGTCAGGTATATCCCTCTTCAACATCCCATCATCTTTCTTGTCGTAGTCGCTATTTTATCGCACTCCGACTAGGCCCCAGAACAATTCTCCTCAGGTGTCAGTCATTTTCGCACACGCCATTTTGTCGGACAACCCCCAGACACTTTCACCCGTTTCCCCTACTTTTTCGTCTAGCATTTCGACAATCCCAATCACACGCTGTCCTCTCGGCAGCTTTGGGAGCATCCAATCACGCGTTGGGGCAACTATGGGAGAATCCAATCAGAACGCACCCACTAATTACTTAATTATCTTCGGTCACGCCCCTCAACCAATCAGAACGCTCCATTTCCACCGGAAATGCCCAATTTTGACAGCTGCAGGCCACGCTTCTGACACCAGTGGAGAAGTGGTGGGGATTTGTTTTGAGGCCCCATTGCTGCCCACATACTACTGATACCATTTCCGCCGGTACATTGGACAGTGGCATCTCTGTGACAGAAATTGCAATCGTAGATGAGAATCGGTGACAATGACGTTTCTTAAAGTAAAAATTTCCAAATCGAATTTTGCGTAGCAATATCTCCGCTCGTAGACACATACCAGAAAAATAAAAATACTTTTATTATGCAAATCGAACACAAGCTATCGATTAAGGTTTACTTACACCTTGATCAGTTTAGTCATTATTGAAATCCAATAATTTTGGATGCTCGCATCTCGTCGACTCGCATAAAGTCACATGGCAGTGTTCTCAGTTGACTTGACACCCGAGACACTATCGTGTCTCCTGATATATAAAATGATTACGGAAATATGCGGAAATATAGATACTTGTGAAAAAAAATTGCAGGCAGATTACGGACTTATGCGCAAAAAAAATTGCAGGCTGATTACAGACTTATGCGCAAAAGTTGTGGGAGATTTGGAATGGTTGCGGAAATATGCAGAAAGATTGCCAAAGGGTTGCAGGAATTTCGAGAGAGTTACGGAATGGAGAGAGAAAGTTGCAGAAAAGATGCTAAGATACTGTGGAATGATTGCAGGTGGCGCATTGTAATCCATTTCGAAAGAACAGTGGACCCATTGCGATACTGCGATATATTAAAATGTTGCGTTTAGCGTATTGGCCGAAACCGACGCTCCCGATAGGATCGCAAAGCTGATTGGACATTTATCACACTAAGATTCCACATATAAGAGCGCAATCCAGAAGGACTATTAATTTATCAACTATTAGGCTTCATAAAATGAACGCAAGCCGAGTCTTGTGCGAGCCGAGTCTCGTAGGCCGAGACCATATATAAACCATATAGTTTTTTTTGTGCTTCCTTTGAGGCTTCATGAGAAGATCGTGGAGGATCAAGAAGTAATTAAGCATCAATTCCTATGCGCAACGCTCGAATTGATGAGATTTCATAAGGAGAAATTAAAGTCCGAATCACAACGAGACGCAATAACTAACGGAATTTCAGGTGAGTACAAGCCACATTGCTAAGTTTATCGATCAAGCAATACTTCTCCTCTTATCCTTACATAATGGTCGATCGAGTCAAACTCCTCGTGCAAAAACGAACATCACTGAAATCATCAAGTTAACGAATGTAATAGAACGAGGATGCGTTAAAGCCGCGTTGAAGTTATGTATGGCACACGTCACCGAACTATTATGCCTTCGAAGAGTTCAATGAACTTATATTATTAGATCCGAATGATAATCATAAGAACGAATTTCCAAGCATACAAGATAGATATTATTTGTTAGGAGCCAAGGAAAGTCGAGGAAATGATAAATCCCAGCGGATCCGCGTTAACCGTCAGGCCTTCGAGTTATAATATCCTTCAATTATATAGGGAACGCAGAGAGAA
Organism: Pogonomyrmex barbatus; assembly: GCF_055798465.1. NCBI lineage: Eukaryota > Metazoa > Arthropoda > Insecta > Hymenoptera > Formicidae > Pogonomyrmex > Pogonomyrmex barbatus. The sequence continues at coordinate 432,710 of NW_028297149.1, forward strand.
CAAAAAGACGAATAAAATTACCGGAAACATCTTTACCAACTTTCGATGGACAGTATAAAAATTGGTTGTCCTTTAAAAATACATTCTTAGCAATGATCGATACACGAATGGATTTATGCGATATAGAGACATTGCAATATCTGCAATCAGCTTTGATAGGCGGCCAATAGAATAAAGATTTTAGCAATTAAAGGCTTGAATTATTCGAAGGCATGGTATTTACTAAAACGCGCATACGAGGTTAAACGAATTCTAATTTCACATAATTTATCTTTACTAATAAATTTATCAGTCCTGGACAGGAAAACAACAAACGGCTTGTCCAAACTCACGGATGCTGCGCAGCAGCACGTTGCGTCCTTAGCCGCATTCGGAGTTAGTGTAGGTTCCGAAATATTCGTCAATATATTAGAAAATAAATTATCAAAAGGCACAGCCGAGAAATGGGAAAAGATACTCAGTTGAGACGAATTCCCAAAAATCGACGGTTTATTCGAGTTTTTTTATCGAACCGCGGTTCGCGTGTCTAAGCCCGTGCGAGTAGAGATATGTAAGTGAGACAATAGCAAGAACTCCCTTCCTGCGAAAAAAAGAGGACATCTAACAATATCTTTATGATTAACACGACAAATAATTGTGTGGCATGTAAAAGCAAGATCCATCCTCTGTTTAAGTGTAATAAATTCAGGCAACTTGATGTTTCCAAACGCATCGAAATAGTCAGAAATGCGAAACTATGTTATAATTGTCTGCGGTCACATAAAGGCGAATTCTGCAATTATTCTAGCTGCATTATTTATTAAAAACGGCACAATATTTTGTTACATCTCAACAAACATTCAACCGACGCGACGAAATCTGGCGTGGCGAGTTCAAAGGCAGAAGCAAGCGGATGACTAGTGAAAACAACGACGAATAGCGGCGTTGCGCCATTAATCGACCATATAAACTATAGAGCGAGGATATGCAGGGAAAAGATTGCGGAAGAACTGTCAAATGGTTGCAGAGATCTGCAGGATTATGGAAGAGCTGCAGAATGGTTGCGGAGATATTCAAAAAGGTTGCGGAAGAATTGCGGAAAAATTTTTAAGAAACTGCGGAGATATGCGGAAAGATTGTGGAGACATATGGAAAGATTGCAGAAGAATTGTTAAATGGTTGCGGAGATATGCGGAAATTATGAGAAAGTTGCGAAATAGATGGTGCAGATATGTGAAAAGGTTACAGAGATATGCGAAAAAGTTACAGGATGGTTGCGGAATGATTGCGGAAATATGCGTAAAAATTGCGAAAAAATTGCCGAGAAGTTGTTGAGATACTGCGGAATGGTTGCAGAAATATGCGGAAAGTTGCGAAGACATGCGGAAAGGTTGTAAAAGAGTTACGGAAAGATTATGAGAGGGAATCGGGGGAGGGGAGGGTGGCACCGTCGGAGGAGCCACCGTGGGAGAGCTTCGAGAAAAGCTTTGTTTAAGAACTATCCACTTAAACATCCACTTAAAACGTCTCTATCTCCGCGTAGATCGGGTTTCGCAGGATAGCGTCGGTCGGATATGGTCAGGATTCGGTAAAAGAAGTAAAATATCGTGAGCCTCTTTAGTTTATATATATCTAAGTCTATATTTACAGTTCCGACTGGCTACGGTTTTTTTATATGTAAATATTTACAAGTATCTTTCGGAATTTCGCCGTTGGTACGGTGAAAAGACGCACGGTTTCTAGGTATTGTATAATCGCTCGGCTCGCGGTCGGTTCTCCGAATTTCGGCGTTCACGGTAGGCGCAGGCGCGACGGTGTGGGGTTTTCGGCCGGCTTTTCACGACGGTGGGATCGCGGAAGGATCGCCGTGTCGGCGCCCCGACGGTTGATCGGTCGGGGACGTTTTAACATTAATAATAATTGAGGGGGGTGAGTCGGGTGTCGTTATACACTTTGTGGATATTTCTTAAGCAATATCCACAAAGTGGATATTTCTTAAACAAATACTTAAACAAAACTTCAATGAGGCAACGTAAATAAAACAACCCGACCTCGTAACATCGCTGCTTAGCCAGAATCTCAAGGACTCTGACTAATCCGAGAATTATAAATTAAGTAATTAAAATATGAAATAAAAAATAATAGGGAATAATGCGCGCCCGCGCCAATTGCAACCGATGTGCAATTCGGCAAGGACACTGACTGACAATACGTGTCGAAACGCTGATGCACCAAACAACGTTTCGACACGAGGACGCGCCGAGGCCGCGTAACAGCGGACCGATAAAAGAGCTGAGAGTAATTAGGCGCGGCTCAGAATCAGAGGCACGTACGAGTACCGACGCGTAGAATTGCTAAGAAAATGTGACAGTTCGCGGATGATTCAGTAATAACGAACACCGAGTGTTAAAATAAAATAAAAATATCGTGTTTATTAAAAGATTGTGTGACTCCTTCTCCCCCTTCCGCCACTATCCTCTCAGTTGCGCCCGGAGTGGCACAACATCAGAAATATAAATATAAGCTAGAAAATATCTTCTATCAGATAATATAATAGTTTTTATGTTTCGTATTTGTATTAACTTCTTCATAAAATAATAAAAAATGAGTATCTAAAAAACTGAGTCTCAAAACTGACATAGTAGTGTTGCCAAAATTTACATGTGACTTCATAATGGAGTGGAAGAATAATAAAGTAAATTGACTTACTGACAACTACTTGGTAAAAAATGTTTTATATAAGAACATATATAAAATATGCAGGATGAATCTTAATGGATCCAACCTTTTATGGGATAAGTTATCAACTATAATCCATTTTCTATCCATGATGGTAATTGATTGAATCGAATATATTTTACAAATATACTTCTTATGGAAAAATGGAATAATTATATTTTTCTTCAAAAAAAGTATTTTGCACAATATTTTTATATAAATATAAATAAAAAATTAAAAACAATAATAGTGGATTTTCACACCACCCTTGAAGTTCTCTTTTCGCGTGTTAGGTTTTTTAAAGTTCCAAGCAGTTACTATCATGGATCGAAAATGGATTACTGTTGATAACTCATCCCATGGTAAAAGGTGGGGACATCCATTAAGATTCACCCTATGTATAAACTGTTAAGTACACTTTAATAATGATTCATTTACATTTGTCTTCTTTGAGTCATTTTCTTTTTGCGCATTTCACCGCCCTGCAATGCTCGCGACTAGCGCATGATCGACATTGATCGCGATAATTTGTGCAATTCATTTCATGCTTCTTTTTTTCGATTCTGCGGACAGAATTTTCCGAACGCTCGACACGATCACAAGTTCCGCCATAATTCTCTTAAATGCGTTTCGATATTATTGGGTTGTCGGAAAAGTCATGACATATTTTTTCTATGTTTTTCAAAGGTCATTTATTTATATAAAGAACAAAGTCAATCAATGATATATTGCCCGTTTTGTTTGATAACTTTTTGCCATCTTTCAGTGAGTTTCATAATTTCTGGTTCATAAAAGGACTTGTCTTTCGGCGAAAAATTGAACAAGGTGCTGATTTACAGCCTCATCTGAATTAAATGTTATACCATGCGAGAAGTTTTGAAGAGAGCGAAACAAGTGGAAGTCTGACGGCGCAAGATCAGGCGAGTATAGTGGATGCGGCAACACATCCCATCCAATAATTTTTGACGGATGGTCAAACTTGTGTGTGGTCTCGCGTTGTCGTGATGAAACAAAACTCCTTTACAATTAACGAGCTCTGGACGTTTCTGGATGATGGATTCGTTCAAACTGTCCAATTGCCGACAGTACACATTCGAATTGATTATTTGGTTCCTTGGTAGGAGCTCGAAAAACACTACACCTTTAAATTCCCACCACACTGAGAGCATAACCTTCCTCTGATGAATGTTTGCTTTTGATGTCGTTTGAGGCGAATCATCACGTCGGGACCAAGATCGTTTGCGCACCACATTGTTGTAAACAATCCATTTCTCATCACCAGTTATCAGTCGCTTCAAGAAAGAATCATTTTCTTCACGTTTAATGAGCATATCGCAGATGTTTATACGGGCTGTCAAATGAACTTCTTTAAGTTCATGAGGAATCCAAATATCGAGCTTGCTTACGTATTTCAGTTTCTTCAGGTGATCGTGAACGCTTGAATGATGGATGTTCAATGTTTCTGCAATCTCTCGTGTCGTGTAACGTGGGTTTGACTCGATCAATGCCTTTAGTTTGTCATCATCAACCTCGGTGGGCCTCCCTGAGGAGCGTCGTTGAGGTCAAAATCACCAGCACGGAATTTCGTGAATCATCATTGGCACTGACGTTTTTGTAGAGTATCACTTTACGCAACTTTTCACAAGCTTGACGAGCGTTCTTCCCTTTATGGAAGTAAAACAGTAATATATGGCAAAAATGCACAGTTTGGTCTTCTATCTTCAACTTAAAATAAAATCTCCAAAACTCAACTAAATCGCTCAATTTTTTTTTAGAATGAAGCTAGAACTGTCAGCTGTCAAATGATATAGCAATAAATACGAATGACTCTAGTATTTTCAAAAACGAACTAGTGTCATCTGTTACAAAAATGCGTCATGACTTTTCCGACAATCCAATATTTATTAACAACAAGTCTTGTGCCTAGAAAAGAATTGCTAGCTTTATAAATCCGAGTTGTCGAATGAGGACTGTTAATAAACTAAAGTAAGAGAAAGCCAGCTTCTCGAACATGTTTCCTGAGACATTTCTTTCTCTGTAAAACGCGTGGAAGACATTTGCCTACATCGGAATCCAACAATAACATATAAATATCCATATAAATATCCATATAAATACAATAACATATAAATATCCATATAAATACAATAATATATAAATATTTATATACATACGAGGTGCGATCAAAATATATCCGGACTGGGCCTGTAAAAATGTTAACATTTACTTGTGTTAAATCTGGCCTCCATCACTTTCGAAGTAGTCCTCTCCTGCATTGATACAGCAATCCCATTGTTTCTACCATGCCGCTTCTACTATATCCTTTTTGAAAGTCCTGTTCTCAAAGCCCGCGAAGCACCTCTTGCAATTCGACTTGAATCTCGTTTACGGTGTCAAAACGCCACCCTCCTTAAGCTCCAATTTCATTTTGAGAAAAAGAAAGAAATCACAGGGGGCTAAATCTGGCAAGTAGGCGCGGTGTGGGATCACTGTCATGCTGTTTTTCGTCAAGAAATCCCATGTTTTGTAGGCCGTGTAAGCAGGAGCGTCGTGATGCAGGAGCCAGTTCTTGTTGCGCCAAAGTTTAGGTCTTTTTCGACGAACATCTTCACGCAGGCGCCTCAAAATGTCATAGTAGAAGTATGCGTTCACTATTTGATTAGAAGGAATAAATTCCTGGTGCACAACTCCCTTCATATCAAACTGACTTGCCTTGCTTTCTTTGTTTTTGGAGATTGTGAACTCTTGGAATGACTGCTGCTTGGTCTCCGAGTCGTAGCTGTAAACCCAAGTCTCATCTCATCCCCTGTGATGATCCTTGATATGAAAGTTGGATCACCGTTGACCTGATGTCGGAGATGTTCACAGATGATGACACGAAAAGTCGAGAGACAAGAGACGGGGAACAAACTTGGCAGCAATGCGTCACATGTTTAAATCATGATAATAGTCTAAGCAGTCTGAAATGAAATTTCAATGGCGTCAGCAACTTCTTTGATCGTAATCCAACGATCATTTCTGAATGAACTGTGTGATTTTTTTCGGAAGTGTCCCGTTTGACCACGTTGCGATTGACCACAGCCACTCACAACGGCCGGTGTCTAGAGATTTTCCTCTGTTCAAACGCTATGAGTGACTGGTGACTGGTCAATTGCAAACGTGGTCAAACAAACCCCACCCATTTTTTCGACATTTTCGAGAGTGCTTGCGGCTGTCCAGATTTCTCGTCTTTTAACGATGTTCGGCTATTTTGAAATTGGGAGTGCCATTGAAAACATTGGATTCGACCTAGGGTATTATTGCCATAGGCCTCCCGAAGTCTCAAGGGTCTCTGTGGCAGATTTCCCAAGTTTAATACAAAACTTGATGTTCGATTTTTTATCCATCGTGAAATCGCAAAATGTAAGATATAAATAGCGTGTTGCATACATACACTATGCTATGTGAATAATGTCTTTATCGTATATGTAACGTATTATATATATGTGGGAGGTCTCTACATATTAATTTCGATAACATTTCGATTTGTAAACTCGGCTTCTCGTTAATTTAATATAAAGGACTCGGCTTCTCGTTAAGACTCGCACGGATTCCTAACACGAAAGAGCTCGAAAAACGTAGTGACACTTCGCATTGTTATTTATATCCAAACTTGGGAGCTATATCGCACCAAGGATGGTTTCAAATAGCATGCCATTTTCGTCGCATCGTTTCCGAGACGTCGAGCGCGGTGCGCTTTGTAACACATTTTCGCGAGATTAGAGATGTGCTCCTTTACCTCGACCGAAGTCTTGTTTGGCGATAACATTGATATGCCGCAATAGTTCGTCGCAACACAGCATGTTACAAAATCACAGGGAGCGTTTCAACCAGCTTGATTCTGCTCGGCAGACTTACGCACAAAGGATGGAAGGGGGGAATTCTCCTGGAGCGGGAATGTGCTATAAGCAGTTAGCGAGCGGGTTACAGTCCGGATACATTTTGACGCACCTCGTGTGTGTGTGTGTGTGTGTGTGTGTGTATGTGTGTGTGTGTGCGCGCGCGCGTGCGTGCGTGCGTGCGTGCGTGCGTGCGTGCGTGCGTGCGTGCGTGCGTGCGTGCGTGCGTGCGTGCGTGCGTGCGTGCGTGCGTGCGTGCGTGCGTGCGTGCGTGTGTGTGTGTAATATATAAACTTACTGACAAAAGTGAAGAAACAAAATAATCGTTTGGAAACTATTGTATATCTTTATCTTCTGAAATAGGTTGAAAACAAACATAATATAAAGAGATAACATTTCAAACATCAATATACAATAAATTTTTTTCGAATATGGTTGTATAAAAATTACAATGTTAATGTTGAGTCGAAGAAACAAAACAGAAGCTTTGTGACAAAAATTAGAAAACATAGTTTGCTTAAATTATAATCACTTTTAACGAAAATAACAATGTGTAAACATTTGTAATAATCTAGGAAAATGTTAGATAGGCCTTGGATTTGATGACTGCACGACATCTGCGTGGCATTAATTCGATTAATCGAGCATAAAACCAGTATTTCAGACCATATTTTTATGATCTTTCCATTAACTCTGTTTTATCGGTAAGAGAATGCTTTCCCCAACTGACATCCAACATAATCCCACAAAGTTCTATTGAGTTCAAGTCTGAAGATTGACTTGGCCACTTGATTACATTAATATTTTGTTTTATGAATTTTGTTTTGAGAAATGTCTTAACTAATTTAGAAGAATGTTTTGGATCATGTTGAAATAACCATTCTATAAACATTTTTTCGTTAACAAATGGCAGCATATAATTTTGTAAAATATCACAATAGACAAATCCATAATTTCTTTTATTTGTATTAAAGGATCAGGATTATTATGTGAGAAACCCCACACCATCACATTACCACCGCCAAATTTTACCATAGGTTTGAGATATTTTACATTAAATCTCTGTCCAATAGGACGTCGCACGTTACTCCTGGAATCATTTCCGAGTAAGTTGAACTTACTTTCAATTCACAAAATTTTTAACCAATCAATAATAGTCTAATTAATGTGCTTTTTAGCGAATTCCAATCGAGCTTTCCGTTTTTTTAGAAGCAAGTGATTTCTTATAAGCTTTGCATGAGAAAAGATTATTTTCATCTAAACGATGGCTAATTGTCCTCGTGCTAATATTTTCGAGACTCAATTGGTTCTTAATTTTAAAAGCAGTGTAAAATAAATTGCATTTAGAGAGCCTTAATTCGACAATTAAGTTTTTGACTTGTCTTTCGCGGTCTGCCAGTTCAACGTAGTGCCGTTTTAATAGTTATACATATTGAAATCGTTTTATGATCTTTGTGATAATGCAACGATTCACACTAAACACTTTTGCAATGTTAATTTTTCTCTAACCTTTTTTAAACATGTTAACTACTTTTTGCTTCTCGGTTTTAGTTAAATATTACCTTCTTGCCATATTTAACAGATAGCTTATAATACGAACCACATTTGACAATGTCACAGAGAAGACTAAACTTTTCCAAACATATTTGTTTATATTGATTTATTACATTGATTTATTGTATTTGATTTATTGCGAGAAATCTTCATGTTTCTTAACTTTTGTCATAAAACTTTTGTTTGATCTCTTCGACTCAATATTATTTGTTGTTTTTGTGTTACTATATTCGGAAAAGAACTTGAAGTATGTTGATGTATGAAATGTTATCTCTTTATATTATTTTTGCTTTCAATATGTATTTCAGAAGATAAAGAATATACACAGCAATTAGCAAACAATTATTTTGTTTCTTAACTTTTGTCAGTAAGTGTATATATATAAATATATATAAATATATATATAATATATATATATAAACATCTATAATATATAATATATATATATATATAAACATCTATATATAAACATCGTTATAGATACATATAACTATATACTAAATATATATATTCCTATATATATATTCATATTAATTAATTTTTTTTATAAAATTTTTGTTTGATATAAGAAAAATAATAATAATAATAATATAATTAAATAATATAATTAAAAACATAATTCTCGCATTGTTTCTTTTACAAAAAGAAAATTTGAAAATATGAGAAAAAATTGCCCATATATATTGTATGTGAGTGCGTGCGTGTGTGTGTTGTGTGATTATATATAAGTGACACACTAAATAACGATATATTCGTATATGTTCATATCGGGATTGTTTTCAAATTGCAAAGTTTCACAATATAACTCCGTTATAATTGAATTTATGCTGAGGTGTTCATATTTCTAAACGATTATCAAATATTGTTCTAGATTACATATATAGGTAAAAAGTTAGCAATGTGATACAGTTTGCTCATGATTATATGTTCGCAACCTATCAACCTGGTAATAATAACATCGTTACTTCAGTCGATCAAAAAAAATCAATGCAAAATGCAAACATATATAAGTAAGCCATACGAGCCTTACAATTTACACTGGATTTTCTAATATGTTCAAGTTTCAATTGATATTGCAGATTTAAATGTTAATTAGACATATCTATATTCAATTATTATTATTATCTCTTATTATTATCATAGTTCACATCTTATTGTACAGAGTTACTTATATTAAATCGCATAGTCTAACAAAATCATCAAACGACATGAAAGCCCAAGAGAAATTTTTGTAGGCATTATTTACAATTTTACATTATTCTTTACTTAACATCTCTTTATAGCTTATCAATAACATATTATTTCAATTTCTTAATACAAGTTTTTCATAATATTATACAAATTTTATTATTATAATTTTATTTTATTTCTACACAAGTAACGTACAATTTATTTTTAATCAAAACTGGTTCTTAGTGTCTAATATTAGTTTTTGAATTTATATATATAAACAGAATTACAAGAAAAATATCATTACATACCTTAATATGGTTGATTTGATAAAGATGCCTATTCTGAAAAATAAAAAGATCCAACTTTGAATCCTAGCTGATATGATATATTTACAACAAAATATTGTAACGATGCATATTTTCTAACATTGTTCCGCGGCCGTCGAACCGTCAAGTGCCTGGGCGGCGATCTGTCGGGCGTAAGACGCTTTGCACTATTTTTTATCTGTATAAGGCTCGATACACACTATCGATCCGCTCTCGGTCCGCTCACGGTCTGATCATAATCCTTGAATATTCATACTATCAAATCGTTCACGGTCTGGTTATGATAAAAAAGGTGTACCATGTGTTGCGCATAACAATGGCGGCATGAACGGAGCCAATGAAATTTGGGTCAAAATACACCTGCGCTATGCAAACATAAAACAATCATATATAGTTACATGTACTTAAAATGCAGATTTAAAAAAAAAATACTTAAATAATACAAACGTAATACAAAAATTCTTTTATAATGAGAGAAATAATAACTTATGTGAATTTCTAAATAATATTTATAATTATATAAATAATATAATTTTTATTTGCAATAATGTGTGTGTGTATATGTATATGTGACGAAGTGGGTAAAATCCTGCGGCTGTTATAACGATTCGATAAATCATCTGCAGCTATATATACAGGGTGTTCCGTTGTATTGTTCTCATCGCTCGTGAGAAAGTAGACGGGAACAAGATAAATGAAAATGTCTTATACCATTTTGCGATATTCGCAATAATTTTCGAGTTATTAAATATTAAAGTTGCACAAATAAGAGCGCGTGGAGAGAAAACGCTCGCCCGCCTGATTCGTAGGACGAATAGGAAGCGTGAGCGGCGGCTATCCTTCCCCTCGCCGCGCGCGCTCCGCCCATCATCGAGCGCCGATGGCCATTGTCGTCATGCTGGGCCATTCTATGGATTAGGCGGGCGAGCGCTTTCTCTCCGCGCGTTCTTATTTGTGCAACTTTAATATTTAATAACTCAAAAATTATTGCGAATATCGCAAAATGGTATAAGACATTTTGATTTATCTCGCTCTACCTTCTCACGAGTGATGAGGACAGTGCCACGGGTCCTGTATTTCTATGCTACACGCTCGCAAATAGCTAAGCTATTTGCTTGCAATCATTTACAGGAAACAGCCGATACAAATCGTGTTTCTAATATAAGTTAATGTTTCTTTGCATTAATTGGAAAAACTTCGGAACTTCGCGCTGCAGCCATATTATTTTTCAGCATTTGATTCAATTCTTATTGGTCGAGATTGCGCATACGTAATGTTACACCTTTCTTTTACATTATGGATCCGGTGATGCGATCCGCTTTCAATCTGATTCCAGATGATCAGTATAGTTTCAATTTTCTTGCTATCAAGTTCATAATTTTTACCTGAAAAAAATGACACTATTTTCCGATAAAGAGTTAATCATAATTGCTATGATACTGGACGATGAAAAATATAATACAAAATGAAAGATGAAGAGAAAAAGATCAATGTGGATTTATCCCAGTTTAATTAATAGAAAAACTAAAGGAGAATATTTTACGGTATATCCTCATTTAATAAACGACGAGAATAAATTTATTAAATATTTTCGAATGGTACATTCGAAATGATATTATAAAAAATTGAAAAAAAAGTTTTGAAAAAATGTATGTTTTCGTGAAGTTATTTCTCCAAGGGAAAAATTGATTGTATGCCTAAGATAAGTAATACTTTTTTCATTATTGCAATATAAGTATATTAATAGATTATTTATCATAGAATAAAAAATAAATATAACATTTCATAATATATGAACGTAGCTAATGGGCATTATGAAAAATATCGTGTATAACCGGCGAATTTCATTATATCGAAGAATATTAGTTGTATGAAACATAAATTACCCTACTGGCTGCCAAAATGTATTAATCTTTGGCATGACATGCATTATATATGTATATTTACTTATAATATGTATGTATTATGATTCGTAATAGGTGTCATATTGGTGTCATATTGTGTGAGAGATGGCTGTGGAGATGGAATAAAATATGCGGGAGATTGTTGTGTAGACGATGTAAAATATGGAAGAGGATACATTAAATATTTAGCTTCTATATCATCAATTATAGCGAATACTTTGGTTTTTATGTAGTGTTGATCTATCGGTGAAAAATTTTTGACTGTCGTAGCCATTAAAGAAAAAAAATTATCTATGGAGTGAGCAGCTGTACTTTCCTGTTCCTTTCTTTCTATTAAATATTTCATTAGAATCGTAGATGCACTTTCTTGGATTGCATTATGGGATTTCTGGTTTTTCTTTTTTTCAAACATCGTTTTTTTGGGATTTGATTGAGATTCGTAATCCTCTGTATCGTCATTATTTTGAAATGAAGTGATAGTTTCTGAAAGTCTCTTTCTATATGAATCTTTTTACATAAATCTCCTTTTTCTTCATCGAAATTTTCGCCAATAGATGTTAATTGCGGACAGTCCTGATTTAAAAATTCATTCAAAAAAGACATTTGATCTTGCCATTTCCGTTTTGTTATTTTGCTGCTTGTCCACTTTTTGTTTTTTGCTTATTCAAATGTTTTCAGTATTAAGATTTCAAAGATTCCAGCGTATTTTGCATCTACAAATAAAAAAAATCATGATAGTATCATATGTATTTTATATGTATATATATATATATATATTATTATATTATATGTACATATATATAATTTACATTATATGTATATATATTATTATATATATTACTGTGTACATATTGTTTTAATTATTTATTATTACCAACATTGTGATTACTTATTATTATTAGTTTATTATTGTTATTATTATATTATTTAATAAAATTATATTATAGAATTATATTATCATTCATTAATAATAATAAATACAATAATATAATACATAACAATAATAAATAAAAATTTTCTTATAGCATATTTGTATAACATAATTTTTAAATAACTAAACATTACAAACGCGCGCTGCGCGCGCGCTATTTATCTTTTTCAACACAAAAGTAAAAATTAATACAATATTATACTAATGTTACATTATAATATTTTTAACTTCTTAATACACAATTATCAAAATGATCGTCTGTGAAATCAATACAATGACTGCGTTCAGCGAACACAACAACTGATGTTGGACAACTGATCACTGAGCGCTCTTTGAGCATAAAGTGATCAGTGAACAATTTCCTGAACGATCTAAGCATTTATTGACATTCGCAATATGTATGTACACAAAAACAATCTTTATTTAAAAATGATATATATCACATTATTGTGTCGTGTTATTCGTATTCACAGAAATTATAATTCTCTTTTATAATTTAATAATGGCTGCTAATAATTTCATACTTCTTTGCTAGAATAATATTATAGAGAGAAATATAATAAGACATTTTGTCGAAGAAGATACAAGATGAATTACTAAATAATTTTAATGCAAGACGTCGTATATATTGGAAAAATGAAAATTATTATGAAAGAATAATTCCATTGTATAATAATGATGTATTTAAAGAACATTTTAGTATGTCGAGAATAGCTGTAGAGGTAAGTCTTACATGATACAAAGGAATAAAAATTCTCCATTTTCATAATAAAGTGTAAGTCCCGCTAAGCTTACAACACGTTGTACTCACTGAGCGTACTTGAAAATCGCGGAAAAAGCGGCCGCTCACTAAACATGTTGAGAATACGCTCACTGATCAGGCGCGTTCAGCGAACATTTCGCCAACAATTGCACAACTGTTGCGTTTGCTGAACGTACCCAATGACAGTTATTCACAGAGTTAGCGCGACAAGAAAACCAATCGGCATTGTAGAAAAGCGACAACAATAAAGTTTGAAAAATGTAAGTAATCAATGTCATGCCTTTTTTTAGAAAGATTTTTTTTATTGTTTTAGATTATATAGATTTAATTTTATTATTTTTTAATTCTGTTTATTTTATTTATTTTATTTATTATAGATTTCTAGCAATAGGAGATTCATTTCGAACAATTCAGCTATCGTCTTGGTCATTCTATTATTCAAGCAATCGTTTTAGAAGTTTGTCAAGCGATCAATGATGAATTATTAGCCAATTTTATTCCAACTTCACAGAAAGAGGACTGAACAGAAATTGCGAATGACATATGGACGATGTGAAATTGCCCTAATTGCCTAGAAGACGGGAAACATATAATAATAGCCCCAGCAAACAGTGGATCACTCCTACTTTAATTATAAAAAAACTTTTTCTGTTGTACTAGCTCTCTGTAGATGCAAATTATCGATTTATAGCTGTGGATGTAGGCTCATGGCAAAAATAGCGATGGTGGTATTTTTGTTAATTCTAATTTAGGAAAATCTCTTGACCATGAGAAATTAAATGTTCCTGAAGACTGTGCACTTCCAGGAACAAATACTATAGCACCATATGTTATACTCGGAGATGAGGCACTCCCGATAAAAAAAATTTTAATGAGACTATAAAAAAAATTTTAATGAGATATCCAGGCGCGCAAAGTATCGAAGATGTAAAACGCATATTCAATTATCAATTGTGCAGAGCAGAGATTGGTTGAATGTGCGTTTGGGATTTTATCCCAAACTTTTAGGATTTATTGCAGAAGGATTTATTGCAGAAGACTTAAAGCAGATTCTCAAAATGTAAACCAAATAATCTTAACCACATGTATACTTCATAACATAATTCGAAATAGTCGAACTATCATTTCTGATTGGTAGGAAAGAAATTAAATACAGATAATATTCAAAATCTACGACGACATGGAGAAAACGTGCGAACAGAAGCATTTGATATAAGAAATCTTTTTAAAGACTTCTTTAACTCGCTCATAGGTTCTGTACCGTGGCAAAACAATAAATTTAATATAGTAATAAAATATTACTTCACTTACCATGTTGATTCAATGTTTTTCCAATTTCATCCCAAGCTTTTCTTTTATAATTGTTATCACTATAAAATGGAGATTGTAAATTATACAATCCTTGATTAGCTTTTACTAATTCAATAAGCATTTCATCTAAAAATTAAAAAAATCATTACATTAAAATTTTATCATTTTCTATACATGTTAATATAAAAATTAAGAAATATATTAATAATTAATTTATAATTATAAAATATACGTACCTTTTTCAAATAATTAAGATTTTTTTTTACTCATATTGCTGTTCGATATTTCTTAACACTGTTCAACAATGTTCGATGCTGACAGACTGCGAGAATTAACGGCAAATTGATCGAGTCGTCTGTTTACACTGTCGATATGAATCCGGATAAGTTCAATGGGTAAAATATTCACGCTCCGGTAAAATATTCTTTCGAAGAATCGTTGCTGGAATGAAAGCGAAGCGAGAGTGGAGCGAGACCAGACCGAAATACATAGTGTGGATACGCATGTTAT
This sequence comes from Pogonomyrmex barbatus, assembly GCF_055798465.1. Lineage (NCBI taxonomy): Eukaryota > Metazoa > Arthropoda > Insecta > Hymenoptera > Formicidae > Pogonomyrmex > Pogonomyrmex barbatus. Next base: position 447,757 of record NW_028297149.1, read on the forward strand.
AAACAATGAAATAATATTTGATCGGACCATGAGTGGACCGTGAGCGGAGCAAGAGCGGACCGATAGTATGTATCGAGTCTAACCTAATTAGACTCGCAAATAGTTGCGAGACGGTTGGCATACCGTTGCATGGGACGCGTTCCACGCTGCGCCGCCGAACTCGGCCGAAGAAATTTTAATCAAATGTTACTTATTGTAAGGACTACAATTGTGAAAATCATCTAAATCTTAACAGTTATTACTTAATATAATAACAATATAATTTGAACTCTATATATATATATATATATATATATATATATCATATATATTTCTTTTCCAATCATAGAGAATGTTGTTGTAACAATCATTATAACTTTTCCGTGTTATAAAATATAGAGCTCTATTGTATGGTGTCGGTTAAGTTATAAATTCAAAAACTAAACTTTTTTCCCCAAATTATTTTATTAAATATTCAGAAAAGAATTTTAAACATTTATTTATTTTAAATTTATATTCACTCTTTGAATACACTTTGAATATACAAAAAGTATATTCAAAAATTAATATTAAAAACAGCTAAAAATAAAACTCAGTCTTGATAAAAGATATCCATATATCTTTTCGTAAATACTAATTAAATACTTTCATAAATGTATATAAATTTATTCGTATGTATATAAATTTTTATCGTTTATATTTAAGAATAAGATTAAGGATAAGGATAAGAGATTTATATTTAAGAATTTTAATTTATACTTGAACTTGATATATAAATATATACTGTAAATAAATATAATAAAATGATTTTGTTTGTTCAACAGAAAAATTTTGTCAATTATGTATACAACAATAACATTTAAAAAATTTTAGTTATATCAGGATAATCAGGAATACCATTTCCTAGGTACAATAGATCATTTATTATCTTCATTGTTATCCATATGTAGCATCATAATTCATGTCCATCATGGCTGTAAACGTATGCGAGGTTCTCGCACTGCCGTACAACAACGAATACTATCACCGTGACTACCATGAATTTATCACGTGAATCTAATTTTCTCTGAAATCAATTCGAAATGGAAAAGCGTGTATGCTAACCCTTATTATTACAGGCTATCTCGATTCTCTTTATAACGAAGTTCTCTTAGTACGTTGTCTCACTATCTCATTTTGCTCCAATTTGCAATAATGCAATCTTATATATTCGCGAAACGATATACCATCCGACAACAGATAGATATAACGAGCTAGTCGTTCGACGAGATCATCCCTATCGATTTCTACCTATGTCCGTTTGACTCACGCGCGCTTGCTCTCCTTTGTCCTATAACACGTCAATTATTCTCAAGCGCTTGTGAGAAATACGTAATAATTCCGTAATAACTTGCGGAACTTCGCCCGAGGAACAATGAGAATGATAGCAAGTGGCCGCATAACTAACAAACGAGATGCCGCGTGAATGATTTCAATCACTTTTTAGATCAATACGCATGACAATTCACATCCGACTTTTATCCGATTTTACTTCTATGCTAATATTGCGTGTCTATTATAATAAGTTAAAATATGTAAAATATGTTATTAAATTAATTGATATATATTATGAGTTCATTAATTTTAAATTACATCAATTTTAGGATGCCATTGCAATCAGGTCATTTTTGTTTAATAATACATAACATAATGAAATGTGAATTTATATAGATATAATAACAGTGTGTTTTTCTATTTTTTTAAGGAAAAAGTAATGTTAAAAAGAAAGTATGTTTGATTCTTAACTTTTCGTCTACAATCTGAGTCTTCTCTAGCAGTGAAATTTCATTCTTAAATTTTTTCGAAATAAAAGGAAGATGAAAATCGATTTTTTCTTCTAAAAGGTTTTGTTAATAATAGAATCTTACTCGCAATGTCAGAGCGTGACAATCTGTTTTCGACAACACAGAGTCAAAAGTGCCATATATTCCAAAAAAGATCCAAATTACAGACGGTATTAGTATTTTCGCAAATAAATGAGTTTGAATTTCTCCAATTTTTTTGTCATTTTTTTAATATTGCTAAAATAAATTTTTATAGAGTTTTATAATAAAAATAAAGATAGACAAATACATTCAAACTTATTCAATCAGTCGAATTACCAAGTGATGATCTCTATGCCCTTTTATGGAATGGTGGATCAAGGCAAAATAAATCCTAATTTTGAAATATTGTTTTAAATATTTAAAAAGAAAAAGAAAATCTTGCTTTTACTCATATTTATTGCAATCATGAATTAATATAAAATTGTTCGACTTTCTTAAAATTTATTTATTAATTTTATTAATTTTTTTAAGTCGTCGCAAATATATTTGTATTTTTTTTAAGATTATAATCCGAAGTAAGACTCTTTGCAACAATATTTTTAAATATTTATTTAGTTAAGTTATATATTTTTAAACAAATTTTAAACAAATTTCAATTTTTCCTTATTTTTGCTCAAATTTTAATTTTTATTAAATAAAGATTTTAACATTTCAAAAAACTATTTGATAAAGTAATAAAAATGGAAAATAATCCTGAATTTTTCCAAATCTTTTACTTATCTAGAATAATAAAAAAGAATTGAGCTGACCAAAAAAGGATCTAGATTGCAGATAGAGGATTAATATTGATTTGCACATATTCCCTAATTATATGTTTGGAACAAGCTAAAATAAGCTGATTGGATTTTTTGAGACCGGTTTTTCTGGGATGAGGGAGGGATGAAACCTCACTCCCGTTCACATATTTACCATATCTACGCATGCATTAACAAATTAGTACTGGTTCGTTAATATTAGTATAAACCGTTATATGTTTCCGAAATTTGTTGTTAATAACTTTTTAATAAATAACGACTAAAATCTTTTTAGAATTATTCAGGATCATGACCTTAATAACATATGTCAAGGTTAAGATCATAGCACTTGTCTTTATTGTAAAGTTTTATTTAACATTTTGACCACAAAAAATGGCTTCCCGTACTAGTCGCCAAAAATCCTTTTAAGGGCTTTCATTTTGATTCGAAAGGAAAGTTTTTACAAAGTTTCGTTGAAATCGGAGGTATGTTGCTTTCGGAACTTCATCCATATCTTTTTTATTGCAAAAATAATATGCATAAAGATAAAAATCTGCAACTAAAAATAGATAACAATTGCTTTTTAAAAGCAGGCATTTTTATTGGTAACATACAACACATAGAACTTTATGTTGTATAATTTATATTGTATTATTATTTTTGTGAATCGCCGAGTTCTTGATTGTTTTACATACAGTAATTGATAATTAATATTCTACGTCTTGTTATCCAACTTTAACGCGCGCATATATAGTGGTAAATGAAGTTGAACAAGCAATAGGTTCATTAAACTCTATTTAATTGTATTGCGCCGTACTTGCCTCGCATGTTAAATGAGCACAACATTGGCAGGCAAATGCCAATAATATTAAGTTATGACATCTTATGCTGATATCTATTTTCTAAAATAATAACAATGTCCTTGGTTTTAAAAGATTCCCTCTCAATTATTTGTGTATTTTCTATAAATGAGATTTTTCCATTATTCTGTATTGTTACACTTCGCATATTAGATACAACTTCGTATCTAATCAAGTCGCTTATTTGGAAAGTATAAGTTTTGAAACATCATGAATTTCAATGAGATGAATATGAACTGACGCAATGTCGATCATAGCTGAATTTTCGAGGTCAAAGTTATACTATCTTCAAAATAAATTGAATAAGTGAAATATACCTCAATATACTGTTATAAATAATACTGATATCCGTGATATAACGCGATTATGAGATACGAGACAATAAAATAATCTGAACATATAATAAAACTTACATACCTAATAAACATAGCATGCGCACTTTTACTACATAAAATTCTCGCAATGTATTCTCGCTTTAGAAGAATACAATTTGTAGCAGCAATTAATGCGATGATTATAAGTTTAAAGCGCCATTTAATTAATTCGATGTTTTCACAATTGTATTTGTGGTTTCTTACACGCGGCGTCGCGATGTTACGATGTATCTATGTAGCAGCGAAAACTTCTCTTCTGGTTTGCGGCTAATGTTATTATCAAGTTTGTTTTCTTTGTTTATATGATAACTGCATGCACGTATATTAACACAAAGTTTTTCTCATCAATAACATCGATCACGGATTTACGTCACGATCGACGCTTGTATTATATTATTTTTTGTATAATGTAAAACATGTATAGGATGTAGGCGATGCTGGACTTGTCTGTATTATCGACAAAACGCAGTAATTTTTGTATTGCTCTCATTTTTTATTAACTTTATAGATCTGGAAATCCTTTTTCACAATTAAAGTTTATGCATTAATATGTGTTTAGCATATGAATTTCGTATCAAGAATGAGAAAAAATTTTTAAATTTAAATCTTTTTTACGATTTGATACCTTAAAATGGCGTTCAAAGTTGTCAAGTCGCATAAATATTTGCTTTATGAAACTTTTACAGCCTGTACCTACAAAACTGATATTACTAGACTAGAAGGAGCAACATTGAGTCCTTAGAATTAAGTTTAGACACTTATTATCATCAGGGAAATACAAAAATTTGTTCATATATATATCATATGTGTACAGAAATGTATGTATGAGTGTATATATGTATACGTAAATGTGTTAATGTATGTATAGATGTATAGATGTGCATATGTGTGAACGTTTTCGTCGGAATTCGCTCGTCAATCCAACATCCCGTTAAGCAAAAGATTTTAAAGGATGATTTCTAACATATATTCAAGAAGACTTCATGATTATGTGTCTGAAGCAAATTAGTTTCAAATATATATGTTTTCAAAGTTTTTGGAAAAAACGAATTTTTTTCAACTTTGACACTCTGTATCCTTGAAACTAAGCCATTTCGGACACATGATTACATGAAATTTTTGTCTTAAAGTGTGAGGAATCATCCTTTAAAAAATCTTTTAGAATATTTAGCTACAAGGACTGTGTTTATTTGCAATCCATGCACTTAAGTTTTTTTTTTCGTAAATGGCTTATTCTATGAAGCATTGAAGAGACTTTTTTTTGTGCTAAATTATCTCCTTTCTTATAAAGAAATTTCAAACTTAAAGAAACCAGTAATGTACCAATTTTTTCGTTAAAAAAGGAATAACTTGTCATTGTATCCGCTTATGATTGAATAAAAAAATAATACGTGGTACTATTACGTCCAGTGGACTCCACGATTCTTTTTTTTCCCGTGACAATTTTATTTTATATAAGAATATTGCTTTTAATCATTCTATTAATAAGATATGTATTCTGAGAAGCAAAAGAAAGATTTGCAACCGCTCCAACTATTTAAGTATATTATAATAATCTTTTAACCTTTTTATTTTAAAATAAATACACAAAGAATTTTTTTATTATTATTAATTCTCAAATTAAATCTGTTATGAGTGAATACTGCACATTTTTTTGGATTATACTATACAAGGTGTAACTAAAAAGACATATAAGAAGCATATCATGAAATACACAACAAAAATCCAAGTCAAAAAGTCCTGAATTATTTTTTGATCTGAGCTTTTTATTCGTTATTGTATGGTATTGAAGTTAATGAATCGACTCCCATCAATACAGGGAAAGCAGGGACGGAACAAGGCGAAATAGAGCTGATGAACTACACGGGGGGGAGGGGGAGAACGACGCCGACGGTGTACCCTCCTCCCCCTTTTCCCTTTCCTCTCCTCTCCTCTTCCCCCTCTATCCCCTCTCTCTCCCCTCTCCCCCCCTCTCTCTCTCTCTCTCTTTCTCTCTCTCGTTCTCTCTCTCTCTCTCTCTCTCTCTCTCTCTCTCTCTCTCTCTCTACCTTCATAAAAAGATCTTAAAGATTAAAAAGTACACAGCTAAAATAAATGTTTTGATATTTTTATAATAAATTATCAATTTATTGTTAATTAATCGATCAAATTTAATTAAAATTATAATAAGTGTTCAAAGTAAGCTCCTTCTACTTTGATACATGCTTTTGCTTTTTTCTGTACATTTCGCTTAGTTCTTTAGAGAACCTTATTATGTTAATCTTATTTAAAGATATTGTCCGCCGTTATCTCGATGAAACTTTTCCTGAATAGTTCGGGAAAGGTTCAATAACTCCGTGGCCTGCTCGATCTCTAGACTACAATCCATGCGACTATTTTCTTTGGGAAACAATCAAAGAAAAAGTATTTTTGCAATACAAATATCAAGACAGTGGATGAGACAAAATAGTAATAAAATTAGTATTCCGCATTATCAAGAGAATCGATAATAATAAGAGTTCAAAGAGCTACGCGAAATGTACCCACATAGAACATAACCTCCAGTGGATATCCATTGAACCTCCATGGCTCCATTAAACTTCCATCGAACGTCTATCTCCACGATAAAAGTCAGGTAGACATCCATTAGCCGTCCAGCGAATCTGCGCGGTGGATAGTGCTTTAGAATTCCACCGTGGACATCCATTAGCCGTCCAGTGAACCTCCACGGTGGACGATCTTCAAGAATTCGATCATGGACATTCATTAGTCGTCCAGCTAAACTCCGTGGTGGACGATCCCCTAGGATTCCACTGTAAACGTCCATTAGCTATCCAGCAAATCTTCACGGTGGATGGTCCCACACGAAAAATGACATCCATTAGAATCCTCTACGAGGGTAGTCTGAAAAGTTTTAAGCCTAACATAAAAACAAGTATTTTTTCGGTCAAATATAGTTTTATTTTTCAACATAATCTCCTTTTCGATATACTTTTCCCATCGATACTCTAACCTCTTTAATCCCTCCAAATAGTAGTTGGCGTCTTGCTCCGTAAAATAGACGTTTACGTATGCGATGACCTCCTCGTTCGATGAAAATCTCTGTCCTCCAAGCGAAACTTTAAGCTTAGGAAACAGGAAAAAGTCACTGAGGGCCAGATCTGGTGAATACGGTGGGTGGTCAACCAATCGAAGTGCAGTTCGTGAATTTTGGCCATGGTGACCGCCGAAGTGTGAGCAGATACGTTGTCTTGATGGAACAGCACTTTCTTCTTCTTCAAATGCGGCATTCAATGCGGTTTTTTGCAATTTCTGCCTTCAGCTTATCAAGTAATAATGCGTAATATGCTCCCGTTATTGTTTTACCTTTTTCAAGATAGTCGATACATAATTCCGTGACTATCCCAAAAAACAGTCGCCATTATCTTCCCAGCTGATGGAACCGTCTTCACCTTCTTCGAAGCAGGTTCACCCTTTGCAGTCCACTGTTTTGATTGTTCTTTTGTCTCTGAAGTGTAATGGTGGATCCAAGTTTCATCTACAGTTATGAATCGACGCAAAAAATCTGACTCGTTTCGCTTGAACCACTCCAACAGGGCCTTGGAAATGTTCATTCGAATTCGTTTTTGGTCCAAAGTGACCAAGTGCGGTATCCAACGTGCGGATAGCTTGCACATATCCAATTCTTCAGTCAATATATGACAAACGCATTCTTTCGATATGCCCATAGCCTCTGCTATCTCTCTAACCTTGATTCGACGGTCGTCTAGTACCATTTGGTGAACATTTTCGATGTTATCAGCGATGGTCGCAGTTTTTGGCCGTCCCGAACGCTCATCATCAGCCAAGCTGGTACGACCACGTTTAAATTCAGCTGCCCATCTTTTTACGGTGGCAAATGATGGGGCAGAGTCCCCGTAAACAGCGTTCAACTCGATTTTAATTTGCGCAGGCGTATTGCCTTTCAAATGTAAGAATTTAATCACGGCACGATATTCAATTTTTTCCATTTTTACAAAAACGACATCGACTGACACAAACGACTGTCAAATAACAACTGAGTGTCCAAAATGGCTGAAATTTTCACAAAAGTCTTTCAAAGCATATACTATTGTAATACTAGAATGATTTTGACGAGTAACATCATCTTCATGTTAAGGCTCAAAACTTTTCAGACCTTCGTATATAACTTTCACGGCCTTCATGCGATATCTATCTCCATGATGAAAATCAGATAAATCTCTAATGGAGACCTATACTATCTCCATGATGGAGCTCTAATGGAGCTCTATCAAACTTCCGTTAGTCTTATGGAGATTGTATGGATGAATTACAGATATTTTGTGAAACTTTCAGAGCTTAATTGAAGGTTTTAGATTCTTTGTAAATGATTATTTTATAATAAAAATTGAGAATATATATTTATAAATAAATTAAAAATTTATTGTATATATCTTATTTATTCGTATTTGATTGTATATAAATGATTATATCAAACACAAGATAACATATATTGAATAAGAGAAATATCTCACGTATTTATACGATCAATAAATATATAAATGACTAAATAGAATATTATACGTAATTTATAAACACTACATGGAACATGATATTAAAAATCCATATAATATATAATCTTCACCTTTATATATAATTAAATTATCTACAAAAATTACACGCTATCAAGACATTGACATTAAGACTATTTGAATCTTATGACAATGTGATAACATTTACTGATCGGAGATCTATCATATTTTTATATCGAACTTCTAAGTTAATTATACTATTGTTCTCGTATCTGATTTCAGCCGATCACAGAGATGAAGCGAGCTCGACAGTGTATATTACAACGATGAGTGAGACCCTCGAAAAAATTATGTGACGTTACCGACATTTACGAGATAAAAAAAGATTTCATTAGTTCCATTGTACGTTACGTATGTATGTGCGCTTCGTTCCTTCAAGAAATATTTTTGTTTAGCATCATAAAAAATTCTTTTTATTAACTTTTTTTGTAGAGGTCTTTTGGAAGGTTCATGGACGTCTAATGGAAGTTACAAACCTCCATAGTAAACCTCTCTAATGGACATCTATTAGAAGTTTTTGTTCCGTGTGGGTCATTAACCAAGACTCCATGGACTCTCTATTAACGATCCTAACATCTAACAGATGTCTATGAAGATGTCTAATAGAGGTCTCATAGACTCCCACGAAACGGAACTGTGGATTTTTACTGGTGGACGTCTACTGGAAGTCTAAAGGCCGTCTAATGCAGGGGTCGGCTGCTCGCGGGCGCTCAATAGTCGAGCGCGCTGGGGCTAGCGTTAGGCGGCTAGATGCAATAAAGTGAACAGAGGGAACTAGCAGAAACGTCTGTTCGTTGAACGTGTTATTCAAGGAGTAAAAAAATATTGTGTTGCACAAATTCAGATCCAGAATTAGCATAAATTAGTAACTATCTATATTTTAAATAAACCATTCTTACAATAATATTAAATAAGCAACTCTTATAACATTTAATTAATATTTGATTCATATTCAGTTTTCCGATATTATATACGATATATCAGGTGTTATCGTTTTGGCACAATTTAAACGACAATTATTGCATTTAAATGTGAATCTGTTAACTGTTCGCGTAATCGCGATTTATTTAATTTCATAATAGAAAATAATTGTTCACATGAATATGTAGAATCGCACATACTCATTATTTTTGCAGCACGAGCATGTAGTCGAGGAAAACGTTCTTGAGATATATATGAATAAAATTGTACGATGTCAGTAATTGTATCAAAACGATTTTTAAGAGCAGTGTCACATTTTAAATCTATTAATTCTAATTGTATATCTGCGGGAACAATATTAATATCAACAGTAAAAGGTGTCATAAAAATAAGTAAGTCTTCTTCTAAAACATGCATTTCCCTAACCGACAATCGAATTCATTATGTAATAATTGAAGTGAATTTATATATTTTTCATATTGCTTATCTTGAATGTGCATGGCAACAGATAATAAATTTGAAAAATGCAACAACTGTCGAGATTGAAATTGATTGATCCATAAATTAAGTTTTATTTTAAAAGATCTAATTTGATCAAACATATAAATAATTAATTTATCTTTGCCTTGTAGAGAGTAATTTAATGTATTAAATGATTAGTAATATCCGCAAGAAAGGCGAGATTGGCAATCTAGGAAGACTGTGATAGTTCAGGCACAGACTTATCTTTCATTTCTAAAAATATAATTATTTCTTCGCGTAAATGAAAGAAACGCTGAAGAGTTTTACCTCGACTAAGCCATCGTGTTTCGCAAAAATAGGAGATATCGGTATAATCTGACTCTAAAGAAAATAAAAATTCGCGAAATTGACGATGATTCAATCCAGTAGTTTTAATAAAATTTACAACTTTGATTACAATTTTCATTACTTCGTCATACTTTAAAGATTTTGCACATAATGCTTCTTGATGGATGATACAATGGATCGAATGTATTTCTTGTTTTGATTGTGCTAGTTTACACTTTAAACGTTCTATAAAACCCATATATGTCCAATCATTGTTGCAGCACCATCAATAGCAACTGAAGTTAATTTATCCCAAGATAGATTTATGTTTTCTATTGCTTCTTCAACGCTAAACAATATATCTTCTCTAGTCGTAGTACCTTTCAGAGATATTATATTTAAAAGTTCCTCAGTAATAGAGAGGTTGTTATCCACCACGAATAAAAATTGCCAATTGTGCAATATCAACGATATCAGTACTCTCATCGAGAGTTAATGAAAAAGCAATAAAATTGTTTGTTTTTAATACCAATTGTCGCTCGAGATCTTCAGCTAATTTTTCAATGCGACGTACTACAGTTCGAGAAGAGAGACTAATTGATTTAAATTTATTAATATCATTAGGATATATTGTTTCTGCGACAATTTCTACACATTGTTTGACAAATGGACCAATGCTAAATGGACGTGATTCACATGCAATAAGATGAACAATTTTGTAACTGACATACAATGCAGACTTACTTAATTCCGATTCTTCTTCCTGTATTAGAATAATATCTTTATTAAATGTAATGTACCTGATAAAAAATTTTTTATGTAAAAATATATATATATATATATATATTTATACATGTTTATATGCATATATGTTCTTATACGAAAAATTTTTTACGGGTATAATTAAATATAACGAATTAAATTAAAACTGACTACAGTAAAAAACGCATATTTTATATTATAATAGTATGTATATTATGAAAATTACTTTATTGTTGGAAACAGCTGATTTTAAATCGTGCAAAAGTTGAATTCACTCCGATCCTTCTATTTTGTCATAAATGGCTCCATGTTTTGTATTATAATGTTTTCCGACATTATATTTCTTTGAATTCATAATGGTTCCACAGATCAAACATTGCGCTTGATTATCATGCTTCATTATGAACCACTTCTCTTCCCATGAAGAACTGTCCGAACTTGAGCTTAAGATTTTTTTCTTTTGATTATCCATTACAAACGTTAAATTATAAGATTGCAAATGTGTCTAACTATTCTAGACAAGAGACAATTTGATTATACTCTTGCTTAGTTATTGTTTTTCTTTTATTTTGAGCGATTAGCAGATTAATATTAGCAGACGTTTATTTTGAAATTGTTGGAAGTTTTCTTTGCAGAAAAAGGACTATTCTTCTGGATTTAAAAATATAATTTTAAAGCGCTAAGTTAAATGTGATATTATAAGTTAAACGTGAAATTTAACGTGATATATGTATTCATAATTTTATGGTTGTATTGTAAGTTTATATTTTAATACATTGTTATTGTTTATATTATTGTTTTATTTTCTTTGTTATATTTAAATTTTTGTTAAACATATTTATATGTATTAATTATATAATTTTTAATTTAGTACAAATTTTGACAACTTACAATATTTAAAAATAGAGATAAGCATTTTAATTAAAATTTTCCTATAATGAATGCCATTATTAGGACAAATTATTATTAGGACAATCAAAACATGCTAGAGCATATTTCTTTATTTGACTAATAAAAAAATTAACTAGATATAAGTTGAATTCATAAGAATTTATGCATTTTAAGTCCTATATATATTACAATATATTTTTGCATATTTCATCTTTAAATGGTTTAGCTAAACTGTTATAAAAAAATTTGATGATGTTACAAAGATTCAAGTACTAATAGTTTAAGACTACACTATCATTCATATATACACGCAACGCTATTTTTGTAAGTGTGAAATGCGGAACTTTATCCCAAAGTACTAAAAATATTAGATACGCTCCTGAGATGTGCACAACAGGCGAGCGCTCGCGGGCGCTCGCGGGCGCCCGTGCTCAATTTCAGCGTTTTGCCGACCCCTGCTATAGACTACGATGTGACGACATCGGAACGATGCTTTCCATATAGCAAAGCTAAGAGTTTGATTACGAAGGCTGTGCACGGAACGAAAGAAAACAACGACGATGACAACGATGACGACAATGACGATGATGTTGTCGTATACATCAAGAGATATGAAAAACGACAATGGTTGTGAAACTTGTTTCTGGACGATAAGCGAAAGTGCGTGTACATAGAGACCTGGATGCGACCAAGACCACTAGATTACGAAGATGTAAATTCTCTAAGCAATCTAGACGCTGATAATACTATGCGATGCGGATATCACTATACTAATTTTTTCAAATTAGCGCTTTTCAAATTGTTTAATTGGTCGGATAAATAATTACATGAATAAAATAAATGAATAAATAAGTATGATATATGAAATATGTTTTTTTTATTTCTTTCCTTTACAATTACTTAACATTCCAATACTGCAATACATTTTTTTTTTTTCGATGTAATGTTCAATCGACTAGTCAAACTCGTCGCTCGCGATTATAACAGCAGGGAGAAATGAAGAAGAACAACATCTAAGACGATTCTTATAATATATATCTTATAATATATTGATCGACTGAAATATAAACGAAACGTCTAGCACTTCAGATAAGCTCAGGTTACATCCTACAAATTTTCATAGTTAGGCCGACTAGATGATCAGTAGACTTTCAGTCTTGCAAGGGTGAAGACTCAGAAAAAGGATCGCAAAGAAGACTCAGAATTATATCAGAGTAATATAACAAAATTATAAATTTTCAAGAACAAATAAATCAGGTAAATTTCAAAATTTTAATGTGAAAATATTAGGTACAAAAAAGTTCTGAGCTTTAGATTTCATACAACCGAAATAACAATTTAAATTTTATATATCTTCCCGCCATTTTGCGGTTTTAAAGCGTTGACATTTGGCCTTCTAAAATGCCATACGGTTTGGCGTTTGATACACATAACCTCAAAAATCAGTAGTGTTCACGATGGCAATAACAAAAAAGCATATTCGATTTTCCATCCACTTCGCGTTTCATCTGAAGAAAAATGCTGCTGAAGCCACTGTAATGATTTGTGCTGCATATGGAGAGAACGCTGTAAGTCATACTACATGTAAAAGATGGTATCAAAAATTTCAAGGAGATTTCAGTCTTGAAGATAAACCGCGTGCTGGACGCCCTCAAAAGATTGAAACGGACGAATTGCAACCTGGATATAAACTCTGCGCAAACTGAAAAGAAGCTTGCAGAACAGCTTGGCGTTACGCAGCAAACCATTTCCGTACGTTTACATATGATGGGAAAGGTTCAGAAGGAAAGCAGATGAGTTCCGCATGAATTGTCCGAAGACAACAAAAATCGTCGGCATGACACTGCACTCATTTTGCTTTCAAAGTTCCGGAAAAAAGATTTTCTGCACAAAATCATTACAGGCGATGAAAAGTGGATTCTTTATGATAATCCTAAACTCATGGGTTGATCCTGATCAACCTTCGACATCGATGCCAAAGCCCAATATCCACGCCAAGAAGATTTTGCTCTGTATCTGGTGGGATTGGAAAGGTGTGTTGTATTACGAGTTGTTACAACTGGGTGAAACAATCACGGCAGGCCGCTACCAACAACAATTGACCAATTTGAGCGATATATTAGAAGAAAAGAGGCCATTTACTGGCCAAGGACGACGTAAAGTGATCTTGCTTCATGACAATACTCGACCACATGTTGCGAAAGCGACAGGACCATATCTTTGCGTTAGACTGGGAACTTCTCCCGCACGCGGTGTATAGCCCAGACATGGCGCCTTCCGATTACTACCTATTCCGGTCGCTGCAGCATCATTTGGCTGATACACATTTCGTGAGATTTGAAGAGATACGAAAATGCATTGATGACTTTATCGCTTCGAAGCCGGTGAGCTTCTATCGTCAAAGAATTCGCAAGCTACCCGAAAGATGGCAAAAGATCGTTGATGAAAACGGGGAATATTTCGTTGATTAATATTTTTTTGTTTGTTTTTGAATAAAGATTAAATTTTACAAAAAAAAGCTCAGAACTTTTTTGTACACCTAATAGAATAATAAATAGAAATAGAATATTAAATTAAAAAATTAAAAATTATTTTTCTAAGAATGAAATTTCCGGTGGAAAAACAACTTCAACTGGATAGAGTTATTTTAAAAGAACACCCAGAACCAGAAGAGGCGTAAGAATCGATAATGTGCATAAGAGCAATTCGCCAAGAAGATTTATCGGGAAAAAGAACAATTTCTATCGACGTCTCTGTGAAAATTGTTACTTGGATTAATACCTAGAAAATGTAGGAATTCATCATATTTTTGACGAAGTGAGAGAGTGGCACATTATGTAAAGTTACCGAAGACAATAGGGAACTAAAACAACACTGTTTGAGTGCCATAAATTTTTATTAATACTAAGACCGATACAACAATGTATAATATGTATAGAAGAGTTCATAAATAACGAAGAAGCATTTTATTGATTGGATGAAATTGAACTGAACTATAAAATAATTAGGAGATATTTGTAGAAATGTGTAGGTGTGATATAGTTTAGATTAAACAATTTTATATTAAATATTTTATAAAGCATTTTATATATATATATCCTTCTGAAAAATGTGAATAAAAAAAGTTTCACGCTTAAATGAAAAATATATTCACTTCGTTTAAAAACATAAAGTTATATAATATGCAAAAAACATGTATTCCTTTTATTCTTTTCCTCTCGTCATAAAAATAATTATCCGAAAAAAATAGTTATAAGATTCGTAATAAGAGAGAGCCGCAACAGGAGAGATAGAAGATAATAGGTATACGAGAGAGAGAGAGAGAGAGAGAGAGAGAGAGAGAGACCCCTTCTGACGTCATGTCCACGCGTCCTGTCCGCAATTTGTTTATCTTCTCATTTATATCATCTTCGCTACTATCTTATCTATCCCTCCCCCCTGTAACGTCATGTTCTTCGAGTCACAATTTTTTATCTACTTGTTTATCTATTTGTTTATCTATTTGTTTTTATAACTACTGGATTCTTCTATCTTATCCCCCCCTGCGGCTCATTTCAAAGGACCGCCGCCCTTGACTTCCCCGTCCTCTGTACCTCCCGCGTCCACCGTTCCCCCCACACACCCGCACCCTCCTCGGAGCTCCTGAGAGAACCCGCCTATTAGTATATCTACTAATTTCTAATAATATTATTAATTTTTAAAGTCGATATATTTATATTATTCCACGCTTGTTTTATACTGTCTTTAAGTTCTGCTACTGTGGAATATCGTTTTGCATTACCGTATATTTTACAAACTAATATTCCCCAAAGATTTTCTGTCGGATTAGAATCCGGAGATCGAGTGAACCACTTTATTAATTAAATATTTTTAGTTTCAAACCATTCCTTAGACAGTCTTGAAGTGTGAATCGCCACATTATCTTGTTGAAATATATATATGTATATATAAAAGTTGAAAAATATATGCAAATTTATTTTAAAAATTATGTCATGCGAGGAGCCAGCAGTGCGATCGATTAGATGCGGTCTGCTACGAAGCGATGCAAACGGAATTCTATAGGACGCCCAGTAGAATTACTTCGATTTGAACGTGCACATGGTGCCACGTCGACCAGCCATTTCATCAAATATGTTTTCCCGAAAATTCGAAAGGGTTCACTGCGATAGTCTGAATTAATAGTCGGAATTAAATTTAAGACACAAAATACTATTTTATTGTACTAAATGTCACAAAAGTACAAGACTTAGAAAAAGTAATACTGTACTATACTCTCGGAGCACGCAAGCGATCGGCTGACACGTATCCCGTCACGATGGAGAGTGTCCAAATTTCGGAGCAAGGTGGAAAACGGGCATGGGGCGGAAAGCTCTCGTAAGCTCTAAAATCGAATAGAACCGGTTTCATTTTCGGTTCATTAGCGCCACCCAATACCTAACGTATTTCGTATCGCGCATCTTGCGCGCGCACCGAGATAATTTCGGCTGTCGGGAGCTGGCGCTGTCACGCAGTCGACATGTGTAGTGTGAACAGGCGCGTATTTTATAACTTCGACCGTCTTGACATGATCTTCGTCCTCGAAGGGCCGATTTAATGGATCCCTCAGGTACATTTTGCTGGTGAGTAATCTTATATAATTTTATTACAAATCAGTCTCGCTTGCGCTTTAGACGTCAGCTTTTGTACATTCGCGGTATTATTGTTGAATAGAACGCAACACGAATAACGTAATATAACCATCCTAAAACAATATATATATATATATATACTTAAAACAATGTTGGAAGGAACGTAACTAATAAAAATAAAGAAATAAACTGTGTACAACAGTGTATAGAAAACGTAACATAGTTAATAATGGAACAACTTAAAATATTCAAAAAAAAAAACAATCATTGAATTTCAAATCATAGAAAATCCAATATTGCTGTTTCCCGTGGCTTGCACGGTTGGTAACCGCTACAACTTAATCACTAGTTATCTAATTATCCATTCGCTTAATCAATTCGCGACTTAACATAATCTATAATAATACTTTATCACCTAACTTAATGTTTTAACGTTTACTTTATAATTAAATTTTATTTACATTTCACGTATCGGTTTGAAATCCATGGTTTTAGCTTGTCAAAGATAACACCGTGTTCAATTCGGACTGACAAATTATATCCAGGTATGTTTTTGATCACATAACGATTATTTCAAGATTTTTGTTTGATCTTGTATTCGGCGCTGAAATCTGAAAATTCGGCTGACGTAAAGGCGATTCCTCTATCCAACACAATTTTTTTTGGTTTACCAAATATTGAAAATAGACTTTTTAAATAAGAAATTATTTCTCGCGAGGTAGTTGATCTGGTCGGGTATAGCCATGTGAAACAAGAGAAAGCGTCTACTATTACAAAAATATATTTATTTTGATCCGCGATTTCTTGCAGGGGCCCGAAATGGTCTACATGGAAGACCTTCATTATTTCACTCGGCGACGGGAAGATATTAGTTTCCCCCTCCAGCCGATTAACCGAATCGTTGGCCATTATGCAGGTAAGACAATTTTCAATGTAATCGATAATCTTTTTTCTCATACCTGGGAACCAAAAATTTCTTCACCATGAGCCATCTCATCGTGGTGCATTATGAACAGGCTCGGCACCATTACATCAGATACTATGAATACTACATGATACTATTTCAAATTATCCTTCCCATAAACCAGATCATCTACTAAAGTAAACTTATCACTAATATTAAATTTTAAGTCTTTGTTTATTTTTTTGATTTTAGGGTCTGCCAGTTGCCTAAATTCGAGTTCCCTTTCTAACGGGAATTAATCAAGCCAATGCTATGGCTTAACGCATCGATATGCTGCATCTTTTGACCGAGCCGGTGCACAATCTTGAACTGGTAATTTTGCGAGGTGAGCATCCATCTTGCTATACGAGGATTTAAATTGGCCTTGTTCACTGCGTAAATTATAGCGTTACAGTCCATTACTACCGTAAAGTTTATATCACATATGTATAAGTGAAACCTTTCTATTGCTCCGAATGGCTAACATTTCCAATTCAAACTGTGGTATTTTTTCCGCTTCGTTGGTCGTCTGACTGAAGTAAGCGGCGACTGCCCATTTTCTTCGCGCTTGCATCTCTTTTGTAGCACTCAAGTCCTGACTGCAGGCGTCTGTGTGCAACTTGGTTTCGACCAACGAGTTATATAGCGCTAGCACTGGTGATTGGCTAACTAAGTTTCTTTTTAAGCAAATTAAATGCATGTTTGTATTGTTCGTCAAACTGAAAATCTATATCCTTCTTCAACAAATCTTGTAGCGGCTCGACCTTTAGCGCGAAATCTTTTATACTTTCTAAAATAACTGGCTAGACCCAAAAATCGGAATATATCATGTATATTCCGATGTTCTCGGAAATTCTTAATCGCTTTGGTATGCCTAGGCTTCAGAGTCATTTCGCTTTCTGAAACTATAATATATATCCAAAAAATTCAATTTCTTTTCTCAAAAATAAACATTTACTGTAGTAAAATAACTTTAACTGAAAACGGTATTTCTTCAATAAAACTAATATTTCTTCCAAAATTGTTAGGTTTTGCTCTACTGTCTCCGCTGGGATCAGAATGTCGTCTATATACAAAATAATTTTTTCATCACGTGTTAGTGGATCCAGGATCTGAACAAGCTTCCTTTGAAACTCTGTTGGAGCTTCACAAAACCCGAAAGATAACCGTGTATATTCGAATTGTCCGTCAGGCAAAAAAAAAATACTTCGAGCTGCTAGGATCGACTTTGATTTGATGAAAGCTATTTTTTAAGTCGAGCAATATAAAAACTGATTTATCGTTGAGTTTAGATAAGCAATCTTCTATAATTGGGAAGAGATATTTTTGTTTCAGTATTCAGTATTTCAGGATTCAGGATTCAGTTTCAGTATTTCAGGATTCAATTTTCGGCCCAGTTTGTATCTCGTATCACTGGTGCGCGAATTTTATGAATTTGTTGGATGTACCCAATAAAATGATTCCATCCGAAGCACCGTGTACTTATAATGTCCATTCAGGGCAGCACCCACGTCACCAAATTCTTCTCTTTTGTGCCATCGAGTTCTGGAATCTACGTGGCGATTCACCCCATATTCCCTGCCGGTAGGTTCTCTTAGAAACTTCAAGGGGACGGTGCGCTTGGTCCTGGAGAAGCGAACACTCCTGCCGGTCTCGCTTCCATCTCCTCTCTTTCCTCTTGCGTCGGCGAGAAAACTCAGTCTCCTCTCGTAAGATATGACAATACCTGATTTAATAATTATGCTGCTGTTTCTGAGACTCTTGCTGCTGGCGTAGGATGAAACATCTGCGCCATAGACTCGTTAAATAACGCAGAGGTGAGCGGTTCACCTGTAACTTCTGGAGCCGTCTGAGCCCTGTGCTCGGCATTTTTCTTCGCGACTGCTGAGCGTCCGACACTAAATCTGAAAAGGCCGTGTCTTTCAAGATGCATTAGAATCGCATCGATCAAAGACGTACAGTCGCTCACAACCGGCAGACCAGCAAATTCTGATCTGTATCATCTTATTATTTAAATGTTACCGTTATGTATGACCCTCACTCCGTAGTGGGAGAAGGTCACAAATCCCACTTCTGAAATATACAATCTTCATTATCTATTTTCTTCATAAATGGAATTAAAACATCTGAAAGATCTGTACAGTTTTTTGAATTCATCTTTGTCGATATTCAATATATCAGTGTTTTGTCTACATAGCAAACAGCGATCCAAATCATGACGCTTCCATCGTCAAAATTTTTACTCATCGCGACATCCTGTTCTTTACTCAAATCATACCAACAAAACTTAAAACCGTCTTGTCCATCAAGATTGAATTATTTTTCAAAAAAATTCAAAAATATTACGTGCTTCCATTCTACTCCATCGCCTATTTTTAACGAATGCTAATCTCGCTTATGCTGAGCCGTTAATGGCGGTTTTGACATCTTTTTAACCCACATAAAGCGTTTACTATCATATAAAATTTGTTATACGCGTCTTTTAGTAATGGCAAGTTGTAAGTCTTTTTGTAATCTCGCTGTTGCATTATTAATTGCTGCAGAATGTCTAATTAATGAATATTGTCTTCGCGTTAATTTTTTATTAGCACCCTGGATGATTTTTACCGTACAAGTCCTTCATTTTAATGAAGTTATTTATAACATGATCTCGTTCTCTTTATTTTTCCGGCAATTTTTCTATTAGAGAGTCCTGCATTACTTTGTGGCGGTCACCGCCACTCTGGCCCAGCAACGAGCGCGCCGGCGCGCGCCGCCGCGCTGCCACGCGCCGACACCGTGGGCCCGCGCACGGGAGTGACACACGCTCGTCACGAGATGGCCAGCCGTCCGACCGTCTGCTCGTGCGCGGAAAGCAGTAGGGCCCGCCCGCGCACGAGGGTGATACACGCGCTCGCCACGAGATGGCCAACCGGACAATCATCAACTCGTGCGCGGAAAACCACACCACCGCTATATAAGAGCGGCTAGCACCAGCGACCGGCACTACCCCTCAGTGCGCTCTGGGGCCCGTACACGGCTAAAGAGACACTGAGGTCCGACCGCTTGCGGTCAATTACACGGCCTTTTGCGGCTGGCGTTACCGACCCCTCATAGGTCGTATTCTCCCCTCGGTGGCCGTTCACGCCATAGAGGGGCTCCTCACCCTCCGACGCGGCCGTTCACGCCGTTGAGCGGGACTCTAGGCATCCCTGCCGAGAGGCACCTGGACGAGCCACCGCCGCAGGCTCCGGAGGAAGGCCACGCCGCGGAGACGACGCCGGAGTACGCCGCCAAGGATCAGACTCCGCCACCACGTCGCAGCCACCTCTGCACAGCCGCCGACCTCGCAGCCGCATCCGCCCGTGCCCTAGCAGCCTGCTGGCTGCCATCACCGCGGGGAGGCCTACCCCCACCGCCAGGACCAGCACAGAGCAGACATCCCGGCTGGGAGGACGACGAGACAGCCAGACACCGACGCATCCCGGAACACCGGCGACACCGCGCCGACCAGAGCCCGCGCCGCCAGCGCGGAGGAGCGACCATCGCCCCACGGCCTCGGAGCGAGAACGATTAGTCGAGTTATTTGGCGCCCTCTCGACTTCTTCCTCATCAGCGGATAGCCACACGTCCGGCCCAACATCACGGACGCCACCGCGTCCGAGCGCAGCAGCTCCGCGGACTTGCCCGCCTACGCCGGGTCGCAACATCTACTTTCCGGCCCGCAGGGACGCACGCAGCGAACCAACTACCCCGCAACGGGCGAGGTTCTCGCCCCAGATCGCGGCACATCGCTGCCCGTCTGTCCCGGGCTTCACCGGACTACGACCGGAGCCCACTAGCAGCCCGTGGCGCCTCATACCCCTGGACCTGGGGAGCATCACGCGGGGAACGCCCCGCCGAGACCACCGGCAGCCTTCGTTCCACGCCGCCTCTCAAACCGAGGTCTCGCTATCCGTCGAAGTCGCACTAACGACCTGAGCCAGGACGACTCGCCACGGCGGAGCTGGTGCCCGCGAAAGACGCGCACAACGGTACCGGGAGGAACCTCGCGACCCGGTCACCGCCGGAGGTACTGCATACACGCGGGGGACACAGACCCCCACGCCGCGCTCCTGATGTACACGACGTCTTGCATTAAAAACATATAAAATGTACTTGTGAGAATCGCCTATTTCTGGGAACCAGCACGACAAACCTTCCTTTCCCTGTCGCCCATTCCGCTTTGCACACCCGAGAAGCAGACAGCGGACTGGTTGCGCCGGAGACTCATCAGATGCACAATGTTTTCATTGGTGGACATACGAACCACCACATTGGTGTACAACAATAACACCATAACTTTAATCAATTATTTTTGCCTTTTTTTCCTCATTTCACAATTTACCTTTTAGCATATTGAAAATAAATGAAGTTAACCTAATAATTTTATTTTATACAATTTATTATATAAAAATATAATGAACTTAATGTATGAATACTGTACATAGTATTTAAAGAACTAGAAATGAAAAAAAAGAAATCTGGAATTATGATAATTTCTCAAATTTATAATAACATATAAAATATTTCCATAATAATTAAAACAATGTCCAACAATTAAAAATATTGATATAGATAATAATTAAAATCATAGAAATTTTGCATGTAACTATTTCGGTCAGTAACAATGAAAGATTCAGTCGATAACAACTGAAAACAGAAAAATTTTTAGTGTAACTATGAAAATTTCACTTAATTAAAACAACACTTAGTGTATTTATTTATAGTGCATGTTGCCGCGTAATGATATGATAATTACTGTACATTTAAAATTATATTAAAAACAAATTTCAAATAAACAATAAGATAAAAAATATAGTGGATATTCCTATAAAGATCTCAAACCATAATCATTAGAGTAGGACATTATAATATTATATATCAAAAAATAACAATGCGAGGATAACGTAATATCTTTAATGATAAAACGAACAGTTTGTTGAGAGTCAAGATTCGGAAGCTCTTTATTTAATGCGAAGCATTCTTACATATATAAAATTATTCAAAACATTTATTGTAATTATTAAGCGCTTTGTATAAAGTAATATGTACACAATTAGTAGGTAAATATCATGAGTATAAACATAATGTATACGACTGATTCTCACGTACGAGATGTATGATCGTCTCGAAAGCGTTAAGAAAGGCATGAGGACCGGCAGCAGTCTGCCCGGAGACGTGATACGAATAACACAAAATTGTAAAAGCAGTTTTTAAGGCTTATATGCAGTTGGGTATAGGTAAAAAAAATCGATTTTTGAAAATATTTATTTTCTACAACGCAAAACATGGCATTTCCTCGGCAAGCAGGATCTTGGTTGCTAAAGTCTTTTTAATATAAATAAATTCAATTAATTATATTACCAACTACGTGCCGCTTCGGTTTAGCAGATTTTCAACGTAGTGGTTCCATAATAATTCGATGATCAATATTATTGATATTGATTAAAATCCCTTTTAGTACTCCCTCCCCCCTCATCAGAAATATATATTGCGAAAAATATCACCTCAGCCAGGGATCGAACTTGGATCGCCTGCTTTCCGAGCAGGCATCTTATCCACTAGACCACTGAGGCTATGGTAATATTTATCGCAATATTCAGATAAGTCAAACGTCTTTTTCAGCCGATGTGTGAGTAAACAATAGATATAGGCCGAGTATGTTACTAACAAACTACAACGCGAAACATGGCATTTCCTCGGCAAGCAGGAGCTTGGTTGCTAAAGTCATTTTAATATGAAATAAATTCAATTAATTATACTATTATACTAACTACGTGCCGCTTTGGTTTAGCAGACTTGGCCTACATTTATTGTTTATATTTATTTTTGTAAACTATAACATCTAAATAAAAGAATTATTATATAAAGAATATTTTCTGAAAGTTTGAAGTGATTTGAATTAAAATTATCGGAGATATACGAGTTTGAAGGATACGTTGCACAAAGTACTTAATTGCGATAAATATCATCACATGCCTAGTCGAAAGAATAAGATGCCTGCCCAGTAAGCAGGAGTCCAGGTTCGATTCCTGGCTGAGGTGGTATTTTTCGCAAAAATAATTACGGATTTTTACGACTGATTCGTGGTCGGGCCTCGTCGTGGGCACACGCTCTTTCTTCTTATCTTCTTTTTATAAAACTAAAATCACTAAATATAATTATTAAGATAATAATTATAATATATATATAAATAAAATGAATATTTAGCGCAGGTAGCGCACCGATACTATATTGCCGAGGCAAGGCAGTCTCTTCTGTGTAAAACTGGAATAAAAACTGTGTAAAACTGGAATAAATTGATATTTTGTAAATTGATATTTTGAAGACAGCTTTTGCAGCAGAAAATTTACTTTATGGGCCTGGAATAGATGATTTTGTAAGTCAAAGAATAGTAATTTTATTTACGTGAGAACTTAATCTGAAACTTCAATTGCGTTTTTCTCAAAATCAAATTTTTTTCAAACATACGAATCGGTGAGCAAGATATCTCGAGAACCGCTGCATCAATCGGGCTACAATTTTGCAGGCTTCTTTTATACATCAAATATTTGTCCTTGAACAATTAATTTTTTTTCTAAGGAAATTTTCTAAAAAAATTTTTGTTTTTAATTAAAAAACAAAAAATTTATTCATATAAAAGTCGTATTTTTTTATTTAACAGTTATCATTTTGTTCAAAATAAAATATTAAAAAAAATCAATTGTTCAAAGACAAGATTAAAGCATATACTAACGAAATCTTTTTGAATTTCTGGTTTCATATGATCCAGTTTCGAGAAATTGTGCTCATTGCAAAGCATTTTCAAAAAAACACGCAAGAGTGCCTGTGTTTTTCAATATTATATCTTAAAAAAATTTGTGTAAGTTGTAAAATGTATGTACTTTTAAATATTATATTACTTGCAAAAAAATCTTTGAGTGTTTCTAAAAAAAATTCCTCCAAAAAATTTCGTTTTTTTTAGATTATGCAACTGCATATAATCTCTTAAAAACAAGAAAAAAAGTTAATTTGTTGAAAATCACCGGAAGATATATACATTCTTATATATATATGAAGCAAAAAGTTCCGTGATTGTCAGCATTTTATATTAAAATATAACAGACAGCTAAAATATAACAAGAATAATCTGTTAAATATTTGACTACAAAAAAGATTAATTTATTAAAAGCCCTCGAAAATTCCGTTTCGAATAAAATAAAATTAAAGAACATAACTTTTTTGTCTTATATATTTAACACGTAAGAACTTTGCGTTGAATATTTTCCTCGTAGTGATATTTTTTAATACATTATACACGTTTAAGATATTCATAGAAATTTTGATTATATCATTAAGTTATTTTCATATTTATTTAAAATTTGTCTTTTTATCATTTTAGATGTACGTAAAGGAAATTCAAAAAAATTTAATGTAACGACTGAGGAACTCAGAATCCTTTGTTTATGAATCATGACATTCAGTCTGCACGATCACAATAGCTTCGCTATTATAACAATCTTCGAATCCCATCAAGTACTTAATTTTTACTTGATTTTTATGTTCCCACATATATGGATGTCCCAGATCAATGGTGACTATTTTCATATGTAGATAGAGCGGGCTAAACTGAGTCGAAAAGTCTTTCATTTTGCAATAGAATTATTAATTCTTAAAAATCGCCATATTAGCCCGGCTCACCGGCAAATGCAAGCGCGCGGTAGGATACTCCCGTCCGGCGATCATCGTTGCTAGGCGCGAGGAATTATTTTCTTCAAGCGGCAATAGCTACACACGAGCCGCCATGCGCTTAACCTATTTAGACGGGAAAGATGTCTTTGAAATGTTGCAAGTTTATCTTGATAATGATTTATGGGTATTCGACGTAACTGATGCCGAATTTTAAGCGGCAATAAGTGCTAATATTGTGAAATGTTATATAAAGGAGATTTTATAGATATACAGGGTGTCTCAAAACTCCCATATTTAAAGTACATTACGTAATTCTTTATGCTAAAAGAAACAACTTTTTCCTTTAGCAAAATTGCGTGCGACAAGTAATTTTTGCAGTGGAGATCATATTAAAATTTAATTATTTATATTAATTATTTACATAATTAATTGTAAATAATTGTTTTAAAAATATGTCAAAGATAATATAAAAATATTTTAAATATTTTGAAATAACCATATTTAAAATATTATACATATTGCATATATGCTCTGCAAAAAATTTTCCTTTATAAAAAACAATTTGATTAAATTATTTATAATTGTTAAAAAGTTCAAAAGTTCAATTTCTCGTTATTAAGCGTTACATATTCCGTAAAGAAAACATTTTATTGATTACACGGTTAAAATAATAAAGTAGAAAATACAATTCGTAAGCATTTATGAAGTATGATGTACTGAGATATTCGTAATTTTAATAATAATAGTTGTAGCTCTGAAAAGGGTTGAATTAAAAGTTTAAATTTATAAAAGATGTTCGAAGTGCAATCTTCTTATTTGTATGCAGATTCTGTGAATAAAACTATCTTGCATAAGCTGGAGCATTTTCGGCATGACTCGATATTTAATGGGTGAGAATAGGAAGATTGGATTATAACTTGGCGCCATTGATATCAAATTTTTTATACAAATGATATCATTTGAATTGAATTGGCAATATGAAAAATAGCAAATTTTTTTGTTTTTTAATTAAAACTAGTACCATTTGAGTTAGAATAGGCAGGCTCTTCAATGAATACAAAGATCACAAAGATACTAGCATTTAGAATTTATTTTTCAGTTTGAGCAACTAAAATTGCAACTAAAATTGCAATTAGATATGGCAATTTCGTAACATAATTTTTTTTTAAAGAATTAAAACTACTACCACATGGGTTGGAGTAAAAAGAAAATAAAAGATATTGTCAATTAGACTCTATTTTTTAACTTGGTTAACAACAGTTTCTTTTTTTTTTCAAGCATCCACTATACTCGACACTCTTTTTTTATCTTTTTTTAAAAAGATAATTTTATAGTGATATCAGACATTTTGAAGTATTAACTATCTTTCCATATTCGAAAAGCGTGTCTCGACATTTTAATACTTGAGATTTTCTTTTCTATAATACGCACAACAAGAGTATAAAATAGGATAAAGAACGAAAAAACGAGCGAGATAGCATATTTGGTCTTTTTCCACGTGTCCGATTGGCGGTCAATGATATCGTTGATAATTAGTCAATTCGTTTCGGAGTGTGATGTTTATGCGTTATAAATATTGAATTAATTATACGACTATAAAAACAGTTACAGAGAATCGAAAGGCAAGTTGAAATATTTATGTAAAATGATAATGTTAATATTCTTTGCCATTCAATTAATGTTTATAAATTTTTATAAAACCGTGAAATAAAAAGTATTAAAATTAGTTAATTAGTTGAAAAAAATCTGAAGTCAAATTGAAATGTTCATGTAATAAAATGTTAACGTTTATATATTTTTACACTCATATATGTTACAGTAAAATATAATATATGTATTCTTCTTAACCTTGTCCTTTGCCGTTCAATTAATCCTAATTAATTAATTTTAGCATTTTTTTCCCATTACAGTTAGATAAAGCTAGTTGTTTTATATTATACCAATATATGAATATGTATGATCTAAATTAAAGTGTTCATATAATAAAATGATAATTTATACATATTTCTATATTCATCTAAAACTATATTTTAACTTCACTCTTAATTTATAAGATTTCATTCACCCATATCAGGTCCTTTTAGAGTATCGTTTATGTCTTTTAAACATTACTAATAAACATGTTTTCTTGAACACACATATTAGATCCTCTATTTAACATCTCTTTTGAACATTAATACTTTTTATGTAACTTTTAAACCTGCAATAGGAAGAAACATTACAATAAATAAATATCTTTTTTTCATAAAAATTATAAAATTTATCAATTCATTACACAATTACACAATTAAAATGATAATGTTAATATTAACATTTCAACTTGCTTCCTATTCTTTTGAACTTTATTCTTTGTCGTTCAATTAATAATTAATTAATTTTAGGATTTTTTCCCAATCAGAGTTAGACAAAACTAGTTATTTTGTATTGTATAGATATGTATATGATATTAATAGACAAGCTAGTTATTTTATATTATATAAATATGTATAGAAATATGAATCTAGATAACATCAAATTGAAATGTTCATATAATAAAATAGTAACATTTATATTTTTATCATCTAAAACCATATTTTAATGTCGCCCTTAATTTAAAAGATTTCATTCACCCATACATATCAGGCCCTTTTTAGAGTATCATTTCTTTTAAAATATTGTCTCTTTTAAACATCGTTTTCTTGTACACACATACTAGATCCTTTTAGGGTATTATTTGACATCTCTTTTGAACATTGATAATTTTTTTATTTCACTATTTTTATGTAAATATTTATGTAAATATTTATGTAAACAATTTTATGTAAATTTTGTGTAAATAATTACATGAAAGTTATCAATCAATGTTCAAAAGCGAAATAAATGATATATCCTCAATGGAATTAATATGTGTATAAATGAAATGGTTTTAAATCAGTATAAAAATATATAAGTGTTATCATTTTATTACATGATTTCAATTCGACTTCAGATTCTTTTCAACTAATTAACTAATTTTAGTATTTTTTAATGATTTGTATAAAAATATGCAAACAGATAAAACTCCAAGAATATCTTTTTATTACTTCAGGTTTATATTATCTAGGTTCATACTCAAATACATATTCATATAATATAAAACAACTAGCTCTATCCAACTGTGGTGGGGAAATCTACATAACATCAAATTTAAATGTTCATATAATAAAATGGGAACATTTACATATATTTTTATACTCATCTAAAGCCATATTTTAATGTCACTCTTAATTTAAAAGATTTCATTCACCCATACATACATACAGGTCCTTTTAAAATCGTTTATGTCTCTTTTAAACATTGTTTTCTTGTACACACATACTAGATCCTTTTAGGGTATTATTTGACATCTTTTTTGAACATTAATAATTTTTATGTAATTTTTATTTAAACTTGCAAGAAGAAGAAACGTTAAAATAAATAAACTTTTTTTATAAACAAAATAAAAGAATTACAAAATTTATCAATTAATTACACAACTACACAAACAGTTACAAAGAATCGAAAGTCAATATTTTAACGCCCTTAATTTAGAAGATTTTATTCATCCATATATATCATGTTCTTTTAGAATATTGTTGATGTCTCTTTTAAACATTATTTTCTTGTATACACATATTAGATCTTTTTACAGTATTTAACATCTCTTTTGAACATTGATAATTGTTATATAATTTTTATTTAAACCTGCAAGAGGAAAAAAACGTTACAATGGATAAATATCTTTTTTTTATAAAAAGAAATAAAATAATTACACAACTTACAGAAACAATTAGAAAGAATCGAAATCCAAATCGAATCCAAATTGAAACATTTATGTAAAATCGTTTTTCTGAACATTATTCTTTGTCGTTCAATTAATAATTAAATAATTTTAGCATTTTTTCTCAACCATACTTAGATAAAATTAATTATTTTATATTATATAGATATGTATATGAATAAATATGTCTCGATAACATCAACTTGAAATGTTCATATAATAAAATGATAACATTTATATATATTTTTATACTATCTAAAGTCATATTTTAATTTCACCGTTAATTTAGAAAATTTCATTCAACCATACATAGATTGTCCTTTTAGGATATCGTTTGTTAAACATTAATAATAATGTAACTTTTATATATTTTAACTTGCAAGAAGAAGAAACATTAAAATAAATAAATATCTTATTTTCATAAAAAGAAATAAAAGAATTATAAAATTTTTTCAACTTGGATTCCTAGTCTTCTAAACATTAATCTTTGCTATTAAATTAATGTTTATAAATTTTATAAAAATCGTGATTAGTTAAAAAAGAATCTGAAATTGAATTGAAATGTTCATGTAAAAATAAAATAATAAAATGAAAAATAGAACTTACCTGCAAAATATAGTAGACACAAACATGAGTTACACTCCGAAACAAATTATCATAAACTGTCAAACTCGCCGCGAACGTCAACATCGTTGGCCATCACTCGGACGTGCAGAAAAAGAGTAATCATACTATGCAATAGTAGTAAGCAATTTATTAATACTGCCAATGTTTCTTTTCCAATGCACACGTATTTATTATTGATATATTGATACCCAAGAGGTTTACAAAACACACCATGTTTACATCAATCAATCAATCTTATCATTACCCAACGGATAAATCAGGCCAATAAGTCAGAGTCACCACAGAGGTCTAGGACCTTGCGAACATTGATTCGTTAGATCTACAGTAACCCTGACTTATCAGTCTGATAATCCGCTGGGTCGATAAGATTAATAATGACATCTCGTGACAAACGTTGCAGCCGTACAAAGGCGATGATGACGTTTCTTAAAGTAAAAATTTTCAAGTCGGACTTTGTGATATCTCTGCTTGTAGGGTACATAACAGAAAAATAAAAATACTTTTATTATGCAAGTCGGACTCAAACTATCGGATCAAGCTTACTTAGAACTTGATCAGTTTAGCCGTTATTGAGATTCGATAATTTCGGATGTTCGCATCTCGTCGACTCGCGTAAAGTCACACGGTAGTTCTCGATTGACTTGACACCCGAGACACTACCGTGTCTTCTGATGGCAAATCTTTCAAAATAAAAAATAATTATAAAAAAATAATTAAAAAATAAATTAAACGAAAAAAAAGAAATTAACGAATAAATAAAATTAACAAAAAATTTAACGAAATCTAAATAATTCGTTAAATTCACTATTTTTTTTATTGTTATATGCAATTGCGCAATAATTAAAATAATAGAATGCTCAGATCATACACCATATTATTTACATTTATTTTTATTTCGAGATAATGCTACGAAATCAGACAATTTTTTTATGAAATCGTTAAAGGATGAAAACAATACTTATTTGTTAACTTTTATCATATTTTAAATAATATAATACATGAAGTCGTCAAAGATTAGATACCAGGCCGCACGGCCGCTCGGTCTAAAGAACGCGCGCCGGCCGTGACCGCTACGCACATATACGCGCTCATTCGTTTAATTTAATTTATTGTAAAAACTACTCGTCGCACGCAATTTTGCTAAAGGAAAAAGTTGTTTCTTTTAGCATAAAAAATCACGTAGTGTATTCCAAATGCGGGAGTTTTGGGACACCCTGTATATATGAATTCCAATAGAAATTGTTTTTTGGAATAACACTCACTCTTCGTAAAATGTCTTAAATAATTAAAGTCTTACTTTATTCTGATGAGAACATTCTCAAGTTTTTGGTGACTTGAGAAAGTGAGAGGCGAAGTATGACGATGATCAATAAAGAAATACAAAATGATCAACCAGAAAAACTTGCAGAGCGACACCTACAGCAAGCGAAGCTGGGAAAAAACTTTTTGTTTGGCCAGATCAAGCAATTCTTTTGTTTCTGAAGATCTATCGAAATAAAGAACCTGATTTTGTCGTCTGAAATGTAATAATAATATGGATGCAATAAAATTGGATGCAAATTGTCACTAAAATGAAAAAGGCAAACTACAATGTCACTGCTGCTCAGTGTCAAAATAAAATGTCTGAGCTAAAAAGAACGTAAGAATAAAAATATAAGTGACAGCAACAAAAAATTCAGGTAATCATTCAAGTTCTTAGGTTTTTTATGTGTTATGGATTCAATATTTGGAGAAAAGGTAGTACCTGCAATCAATAGCCAGCAGTGATAATCTATCTCAGACTCATCTTCCTTATCACAGAATAATAGCGAATAAATCAAAATCAAAGAAAAAAATGAAATCAATTTTAGAATCGTTCATCACAGATATTAAAAAAAAAATAAACAGGAGGAGAAGGAAAATAGAGAAAAACGGAGAGTTAAAAAAAATAGTAGAAAAGAAAAATAAATGGAAACAGCAATGTGAAATACACAATGAAATACACAAAAACATTGTTAAAAGTTTATTTAAATAGACTTTTAAGGTTGTTTCTTTATTTCAAAGTTTTGATTACTAGTTTTATATAGTTTTAGTTTTATTAGTTTTTAGTTTTTTAGTTTTCAGTTTTATTAGTTTTAATAGAAAGTTTAATGATAATCTCTCAGCAATATTGCATCCTTCTATAATAATTATCTTAAGATACCTTATCTTAAGAAGAGATACAAATTTTTCTGGATCTGTTTATTGATATTCTCTTATTTTCAATAGTTGTGATACAAGTTGATCGTATAGAGTTGACAATCATATAAGATTGTTATTTATACAGACTGCATTACCCTAATCAAGATATAACATTTTATTTAATTTTTTATATGTGCATATCTGAGGTAAGTTTAAAACCTAGATTATGGAAGATTAAAATTAAGGATTGAAGATTAAAAATTAACCAAACAGACGAAAGAAATTTTTATTTCTATTTGATCTATTTTCAATCTTTAATCTCAATTTTTATTACATAGTAATTTAATACAAAGATTAGTCACGGACTTAACTCTATTTTCTACATATTTTATGAAACGATATTTTATGAAACTGCATCACTTATGTTGTTCTGTTCCTATATTTTATGTAGCTTTCTTTGATTGCCTATTTAGTTATATTAATATATAAATAAATAAGTGTGAATTAGACTGATATGATTTTTTTTTTATATTTTATCATTGTATTAGCAAAAAATTAAAAAATATTATTTTTGCAATCTATTGCAACATTTGTTTTTTAATATAATAATAAGAATTTTTTTATAGTATCGCTGTAAAATTTCAAAAAAAAAATGCAATTTGCTTTTAATGATTATAATTTAATCAATCAATCTTTTTCTCCCTTAAAGATTTTTCTGAAATTTTTAATAATATACGTTATATCTAGGCTTATATATATATATATATATATATATATATACAGGGTGTCCCAAAGCACTCGCACCATCGTTCGTGAGAAGATAGAAGAGAGCGAGATAAATCAAAATGTTTTATATCATTTGGTGATATTCGCAATAATTTTCGTGTTATTTAATATTAAAGAATGTATAAATAAGAGCGCGCGGGGAGAAAACGCTCGCCCGCCTGATCTGTAAGACGGATAGGAAGCGTAAGCGGCGGCTACTATTCTCGCCCAGAGCTGCTAGAAATGGCATCTTGTATCATAGCAGTATCGATGATGGAGCAGTAGTGGGGAGAACGCGAAACACGCACACAGAACACGAACCACATTCGCGCTCATGTGCTCATGTGCTCACTCGACGTTTCAACTACCTTCGGACGTAGAAGAGAATAGGAATACTATTCTACTCTCTCATGCTTGAAGCGTTGCGCGAGGAGAATAGAGATACTATCGTACTCTCTCGCGCTCGAAGCGCTGTGAGAAGAAGATACTTCTCTTTTGCCTCTCTTGCGCCGTACGATTTCGAGCATTTCCAATGTTTCTCGGTTATCGCTCGTTATACTTGCATACATATAGCATATCCATTAGGAAAAAAAGCGATATCAATATATGAATGAATTGCAGAATTGATAGTATGAGCAGAATTAATAAAACGAAAATGAATTTATTTTAATAAATATTATATGTTGTACGTGATATCATATAATAATTTCTTAACTGTCACTCTTCTCCTTAATGATTATTCTATTTAGTTTGATTTTTCATTTATGGTCTACATTGCAAATGTTTATTATTATATTTTTCAGTTATTTTAATTTATCATTATTAATATTTCTATTCTATGCATTCATAAATTAACGTATAATCAGCAGTATTAGAAAATGAATATTAATATTATTTTCACAAAGAACATTATTTTTCATGAACATTATTTTGACAAAAATTTGTTCAAACTTTACATTAATTCTTCTATTCCTCGTAGCAAAGAATTATAAATTTTAATACAAATAAAGAAAAAACGCCAAAACAGTTACCAGCTAAGTTACTCCTTTTCGCGCGCAGGTTTAATTTTTTATTGTAAATTCATAAATGTATCAATGTTACGTGCTGATTATTTGTCGGATTTTATTATTTATTTTATCGTATCAGGAGTTTTAAGGAGTTTTAACTTATTTTATTTCTTAACTTATTTTATATAATATTATTTATTTTAATACATTATGTATCGAGTTAGCCAAATAGCATTCCGGAAAGAAGCCAAGTTACATCTCTTCTTATAAAGGATAGAATTTTTGAAACCGTTTTTACGAATGCGACGTAGCGTTTGTGCGATGTCGCTGTATTCTATCTCACTCTATATTCTATCTCACTAGCAAAACGCAAAAAACATAAATGTTTTTCATTAATCTTCATGTTCATGATAGATTCTCTTCTTGTCCTCAAAGCTGATTTAAGCAAATACCATTAATAGTACTTGAAGGAAATGAATTTCGTTTCTTTGTTTTTATATTTGTTAAAAATGAAAAAATTCTTTCAGAATCAGCATGAATTTGGAAGAGATCTAATGGCATTCGAAAACAATATTAAGTTGGGATATTATAACCAAATTGGTCTGACATTGCAAAATTTGCTTCCACATTTCATCAAAATTTAATTTTGACAAATTTAATTTTTCTGTAAAAAAATTTTTCTATTTCTTTCTCATTAAAATTTAAATGTAATGTCGACTATTCTTTTTTTAAATTATCTTCATCAAAACTACCAATGGTTTTGATTATAAAAAAAATATCTTTGAATGATGTTTTTCTGTCAACATCAAATAAAGCTGCTTGCGGTTGAAATATTTTTAATTTAGATAAAAATCTGTCTGCAATAATCTTTCAAGAATTTTCTCAGCAGCAGTAATTAAAAATTCTAAACAATTGTTTCAAATATTTGTAATTGCATCAATATTTTCTTCATTTCTTATTTAGATATTCCTCGCATTTTGATCCTAAATTAATGTCTTTAAAAGATTTATGATTTTTACTTTCGGAAAAGTTTATCGTTTATATAAATAAATCTTGTAAAAGATCTGATTTTAAAAAAATGTTGAGAAATTTGAAATAAAATATTCATAGATTTTGGATGCAATAAATATTCATGTTTCCACTGTTTGAAAAAATGCAATAAATATATTAAACAAATTTAAAATGTGTTTTAAGAACAATAGATACGCTTTCATGTCTATGTTTTGACATTATAGACAATAGATACTCTCCCAGCTTACTTTTTTCGCTTACAAACATGTCAATTAAAAAATGTTTAATACGAGGGAGTCTGAAAAGTTTTGAGTCTTAACATAAAGATGACGTTACTCGTCAAAACCATTCTAGTACTACAATAGTATATGCTTTGAAAGACTTTTGTGAAAATTTCAGCCATTTTGGACGCTCAGTTGTTATTTGACAGTCGTTTATGTCAGTCGATGTCGTTTTTGTAAAAATGGAAAAAATTGAATATCGTGCCGTGATTAAATTCTTACATTTGAAAGGCAATATGCCTGCGCAAATTAAAATCGAGTTGAACGCTGTTTATGGGGACTCTGCCCCATCATTTGCCACTGTAAAAAGATGGACAGCTGAATTTAAACGTGGTCGTACCAGCTTGGCTGATGATGAGCGTTCGAGACGGCCAAAAACTGCGACCATCGCTGATAACATCGAAAATGTTCACCAAATGGTACTGGGCGATCATCGAATCAAGGTTAGAGAGATAGCAGAGGCTATGGGCATATCGAAAGAATGCGTTTGTCATATATTAACTGAAGAATTGGATATGCGCAAGCTATCCGCGCTTGCTCACTTTGGACCAAAAACGAATTCGAATGAACATTTCCAAGGCCTTGTTGGAGCGGTTCAAGCGAAACGAGTCAGATTTTTTGCGTCGATTCATAACTGTAGATGAAACTTGGATCCACCACTCCAGAGACAAAAGAATAGTCAAAACAGTGGACTGCAAAGGGTGAACCTGCTCCGAAAAAGGTGAAGACGGTTCCATCAGCTGGGAAGGTAATGGCGACTGTTTTTTGGGATAGTCACGAAATTGTGTGTATCGATTATCTTGAAAAAGGTAAAACAATAACGGGAGCGTATTACGCATCATTACTTGATAAGCTGAAGGCAGAAATTGCAAAAAACCGCATTGAATGCCGCATTTGAAGAAGAAGAAAGTGCTATTCCATCAAGACAACGCACCTGCTCACACTTCGGCGGTCGCCATGGCCAAAATTCACGAACTGCACTTCGAATTGATTGACCACCCACCGTATTCACCAGATCTGGCCCTCAGCGACTTTTTCCTGTTTCCTAAGCTTAAAGTTTCGCTTGGAGGACAGAGATTTTCATCGAACAAGGAGGTCATCGCATACGTAAACGCCTATTTTGCGGAGCAAGACGCCAACTACTATTTGGAGGGGTTAAAGAGGTTAGAGTATCGATGGGAAAAGTGTATCGACTTAAAAGGAGATTATGTTGAAAAATAAAACTATATTTGACCGAAAAAATACTTGTTTCTAATATTTGTTAGGCTTAAAACTTTTCAGACTACCCTCGTAGTATTCCAAGAACAAAGAATTCTTTCAACACATGAGTGATGAGAAAATCAGCGCGTATCGGATAATCTTAAAATTTCATGACTCGATTCCTGAAAACTCGATTCGGAAACTCGCAAAAATTAGAAGACCGTTTTGGACTATTATTGATATAACTAGGAACTTTTTTTAAAAATTCCTCACAAAATTCAGGTATTTTAGAACATGCAACATGTGCAGCCAATGCAACAGAATGACATGGACATGGAAGCGTCAATAAATTTTTTGACATTTCTCCAAGCTTTCTTTTAAATGATAAATATTTCCTTATCATTACAGACGCATTGTCGCATGACAAGGCAATAATATTATATTTGAAAATGGAATTTGCAGCTTCTACATTTTCATTTTAAAGGCATTAATTTTTCCGAACTACAATCTTTTGCATTGACATCAATTAATTTGACTAATTGCGAGTGAACATCTAAAGTTCCAGAATTGACATATCGAACGAAAAATGTCATCCATTTTTCGTTCGAGGTATCTGATGTTTCATCAATAAAGACTGAAAATTTCGTGTTTTTAATATTTTCTACTACACAATCAGTCTCTACAGGGTACAAAACGTTCGAAATTATTTTTATACATTTTGTGCGATCCATATTCATACTGTTTAATACCTTAGGATCTTTTCCTACATTCCGAAAAAAATTAAGAATTATTTGTGCAGTGTCAAGGGAAATATTTTTGTCAGCAATCAATGCAGCATATTGAATTTCTGCTGACTTTTTCCGCTTATCAAATGTCAAAAATGTTTCATCATCTTCATTAATATCACATAACAATACATATAACAATATTAACAATTCTATATTATATTTATGTGTATGCATTGCTGAATTTGCATGTCGATAAATATTCGATAAACGAGTAGCAATATATTTTTCACAAATGCAGAAAAAATTAAGAATATATCATGTGATGCTTCGCACAATCATGGCTTAAGTTCTTCAATATCAAGCCATTGTTGTCTTGTTGTTTAAAAATCTCTTTTTTTTTATATATTTGATATATTTGATAGACTCGAACTTACATCGACGTTATCACATGATGATGTATTTTCTCTACAATTATTTTTGTGATACGCAGATTCTGCATGTCTTAAAAGATTTGAAATGCATGAAAAATTTTTATTGCATACAATGCAATAAAAAAGACCGTCATCGAACGGTACTTTACGTATCCAAGACTTAAAGCGATTATTAGTAAGCCAATTATCTAAAAAGCTTCGTTTACTTTTTTTATTTGCTTTATTACACTCCATACTAAAGATTCAATAAAGAAAAAAAATTAGATGTTACATCCGAGGTTCTAGAGGAAAGGTAATACCTTCCGTCAGGAGGAGGAGAACTCGGGTGGACGCACGGAACCTTTGTTGCTTTCGCAGAGCTCTTGCTCTCACAGATCGACGTCGATCCGCGAGTCGAACGTGCGTTAAGGGGACAGGAATCGGGTCAGCGTCGGTGACGTTATAACCCTTATCTGCACTAGCGCTATCGGTGGTCCGTTTTAGCTCAAAGAACCGAATCTCTTTAACCAGGGATGGACCTCGTGCGATCTGCAAGGAGCCGTGAATGGTTCAGAGTCAAGTTTTTTGGTAAATAAATCGAGACGGAATTCGAGTTAACTATGATTTAATAATAAAAAAAAGGAAATACAATATGTTAATTCTAAGATTCTACGAAGTGGCGCAAATATTACAGTGTACATTTGAATATGGAAGGACTGGTTACAAAAATTTTATACATAAAACTTCAAATAATAATAAATTAAAAAAATCTGATATCTATATTCCCAATTATTCTAATTGGGGCAAAAAATTGATAATCGCAAGCATATCGATGGGATCGGGTTACAGGTGTGGCGGGGGATTAGGGTGAGCGCTATGGAAAGCCTTCACTGGAACAAGGTAGGGAAGAGGGTCATGGGAAATGTACATAGGGATAATATCGTGAACTTGGTGTTTTGAGATTTGATTCCCAAAACTGGCTGTCGGGTTTGAACTTTCTTTTAATGTAAAAGGTTCCAGGAGGTTGATGGGTGGGAGAGCGGGGAAATTGACGGACGAGATCGTAGAATTTTTTCACGTCGAAGTGCTCTGGAGTGCACTGTTTCTCAAAGTCTGCCGCGAAGCGGAGGGCGATGGCGTATTGGTGTAAAGAGATGTCAGAGAATCTCGGTTCTATTTCGATTAAGCGCTCCGCGAATTTTTCAGCGTGTCCGGTTTCGCGACGAATTCGTTTGTTGAGCTTCTCCCGACGGTGTCGCAATACTCGTTTCGTTCGCTTGTTCGGGATGGCGTTCGTTTGGTTCACTATAAATAAATACAAGAGTTAGGTGAGAGAGAGAGTGAAGTGAGAGTGGTAGAAGAATTGAGAAATCGTGATAAGGCAGCTTCACCGAATCAATCGGCGGCTTGCCAGGTGGAAATGGGGAATCTGGGGAGGCAGCTTCACCGAGTCAATCGGCGGCTTGCCAAGTCAGTATGTGGAGAAATCAGGGAAGGCAGCTTCACCGAGTTAATCGGCGGCTTGCTTATTTGGAATGTTGAAGAGTTTTAAGAAGGCAATTCTGTCAAGATCGCGAACCAAACAGCCAATCTACCGCGGGGAAGGAGTAATAAAAAAATGGACTTACTTTTGTCGTGGCAGGCGCTGGTGATGGGCGAGAAGTGTGGTGCCTACGCTGGATCGTGGATCATATCACACGTGAATAAAGGTATCGCGCACAGATTCTAACTGAGAGAAAGAAAAAATTGGCGACAACCTCGGATGATCCCGTCCGTCAAAGCGTGGAGCAATGTGAAGAGAGAAGAGGAGAGCGATCCGCTCCAAGTCACGGTTTTTAAAAGGTTCCGAAGGGGTGGGAATATCTGAGGGCGTGATGGATTTCCGCGTTAGCTTGTCGAATGATAGTTTAGAAAAATTGTGAATATAGAGGAAGGAGGGGAGCGGTGTTCCGTGAATTGTGATTGTTTTTATATTTCCAGATTTCCTAGTGAATAATGATGGAATTAGTTAGTGAAAATTTTCCAGCCATTCCACACCCTCAATCATTCATTGGTGTGCCCGCCAACGGCCGCTAATCGTTTCTTCTTGATTGGCGTTTCCCTTAGTTACCCCACCAATTTGGGGAGTGTCACCCTCGAACGATCCGACGCGTTTCTTATCCGTTAGGAATTTGCTTTTGTTAATATTTTTTATTTTTATTGGTATGTTATAAATTTGTCGGTGTCGACAAAGCTGTCTATCGCAAGAATTATTTTTTTTTTATAGTGAGACGTATCTCGAGAGGAATTTTTGTGTATTTATTTAGGATTTCTCTAGATCATTTGAAGCGCTTCATTTTCTGATTAGCAACCGTTATTTTTTCCCGAAAGAGAAGAATTCGTGAAGTCCCCCGGACGTAACATAGAAAATGATGAAACAATATATGTAACAATATATATATGTGTGTATACATTTTGTTTGTTTAAATTAGCCAATTATTTACTCTACAATAACTTACACGAATAGCCAAATGAAGAATAATGTACGGTACACGAAAGATCATACAATCACACAACCACACAATACCACATGTGTAAGCCATACAATAATTGTGTAACAGATAATGGTTAATTATTAAGTTTTTATAAGAGCAAGATTTTATAAGAGAGATCTTATAACAAGACTGATAACCTTTCACAAGGAATCACATTGAACGGCAGATTGTTGGAGTTTCGTGAAAAGATCGCAATTGTCAAATGTTTATAAATGGCGAGTGAGATAGAGCAATACAGCGGCATCGCACAAACGCTACGTCGCATTCGTAAAAACGCATTTCAAAAATTCTCCCTTATAAGAAGAGATGTAACTCGGCTTTTTTCCGGAATGCTATTTGGCTAACTCGATACCTAATGTATTAAAATAAATAATATTATATAAAATAAGTTAAGAAATAAAGTAAGTTACTTAAAACTCCTGATACGATGAAATAAATAATAAAATCCGACAAATAATCAGCACGTAACATTGATATATGTATAAATTTACAATAAAAAATTAAATCTGTACGCGAAAAAGAGTAATTGTACTGGTAACTGTTTTGGCGTTCGTTTTTTCTTCATTTGTATTAAAATTTATAATTCTTTACTGCGAGGAATAGAAGAATTAATGTAAAGTTTGAACGTATTTTTGTCAAAATAATGTTAATCTTTATGAAAATAATATTAATATTCATTTTCTAATACTGCTGATCATATGTTAATTTATGAACGTATAGAATAGAAATATTAATAATTTCGTGATAAATAAAAATAACATATGATAAACATTTGCAATGTAAACTATAAATGAAAAATCAAACTGGATAGAATAATCATTGAGGGGAAGAGTGATATAATTAAAAAACTATTATATAATATCACGTATAACATATAATATTTATTAAAATAAATTCATTTTCGTTTTATTAATTCTGCTCATATTATCAATTCTGCAATTCATTTATATTGTTAATATTGCTTATTTTTCCCCAATGGATATGCTATAAGTATGCAAGAATAGCGAATGGTAATCGAGAAATATTGGAAACGCTCGAAATCGTACGGCGTGTCGAGCGCGAGAGAGTATGATAGCATCTCTATCTTCTTCTCGCGTTCGATGCGCTGCGAGCGCGAGAGAGTACGATAGTATGTCTATTCTCCTCGTGGAGCGCTTCGAGCGAGAGAGTAAGATAGATTCCTATTTTCTTCTATCGTCGAAGTCGAAACGCCAAGCGCACATGGATGTGGCTCGTGTTCTGTGTGCGTGCTTCGCGCTCTCTTCACTCTCGCCCCACCGCCGATACTGCCATGATGCAGGATGCCGTTTCTGGCAGCATTGCGTACTTCAATGCATCGATGATGGTGAGTACATAGTGAAACTCTCTCCCTCTGTTGAAACTCGAGTACGGGCGCATCTCGACGATATCAGCCTGCCACAGATCGTCGTATCCTCGAATTATGACACGTCTTAGCGGGAAATTTCTTCTCGCTGGAGCATGCAATTCTTCAACGAGTCATTGCTTTTCAGAGTTAACATTTTTTTTACGTCCATCGGATCTCATATTTCGACGATGTTTGATATTAACATGTGTAAATAAAATATACGATTTAATAATGTAAATAAGATATACGATTTAAAATTGATTTCTTTTTTTCCTCACTGACATTAATTGACGCTCGTTTCGTTAATATGCGATTTAATTTATTTTGGTGGGAAAGGAAGAAATGAGATATTAATTAATGCAATATCACCAAATCTATTATTAGAAGATAGGAAGTAAAATAAAGGAGGAGTACGATTCAGCGCTTATATTTACAACAATATTTACAAAGTAAAGATATATGTGTTTTGAGATGTGCGTGAGTCCGCGAATGAGTATCCGTGTTGTGCTTGCGTGTGAATGTATGAGCGTTTGTAGATAAGGAGTCACCGTTGACGGCTCGTGATCGGAGGCTTTTCAGCCGAGGTGATCTTGCGACCGGAGGTTTTTCAGCCGAGGTGACCTTGTGACCGGAGGCTTTGCAGTCGAATTGAAAGAATATTCCCTTGCGGGAAAATTTGTGGCCAGATCTGGTGGGCGCGAAAAGATGTTAGTTCTTGCTAACAACGGAAGAGAAGTGCTCGTCGTTCCTTTTTGCGTTGCTTGGCTCCCTGTCCCCTGCTTGCGCACGTCCGTCGGGTTGTTGTCTATTTGCGTCCCTTGGTCAATCAGCCAAGATCGTTGGTCTCGGAGCGGCATCGGAGGTATCAGGTGATCAGGATCAGCTTCCACACCGGTATCTGCGAGGTCATCTTCACCTGGAGCTCCTGTAAAGGGGAGTTCGAAATGCTTCCCCAGCGTCGAGACGCTGTGGTGGTGACCACATAGTTGTTCGGAGACGAATTTTTCCTCGGAGACAGTTCGTCGTCGCTTGGAAGAGGTTGATGAGAAAGATGATGATGAGGAGGAGCTGGAACTAGCCGTCGAGACTGACGAGGAAGAGGTGATAGACGACGATGACGATGACGAAGACGATGACGACGATGTTGTGCGTCATCGTTTTTCTGGCCAGATCGGCCGGCTAGGCCGGCAGACCGTTGAATTCCAGTCGCTGGGGTGCTTCTTGGACACGACCTTCCGGATTCTTCTTCTGTCGGGAAGAGACTTCCCGAAATTTAGACCTTGCGGTCAAAAAGATTTTTCGATCGAGGAGTGGACCTTTCGGTTGTAGAGAGCGGACCTTGCAATCGAAAAAAGGGACCTTGCGGTCGAGATGTTCTATACGTCTGATTTTGCGTTTTCACGTAATATCTCGACGGTGGACAGAACTGTCGATGGATAATCGCGTGCCTCCTTAAATATTCCGCGCGGCCTAATTTTGAATGCGCGAAAACTCGGTGATAGGATCAGGCGGCGGTTAGCGGCAAGCACTATACCCGCGAAACTAGGCCCACGCGCTACGCGCGTCAGTGGCGTAGCGCGCTGTGGATTGCGCGTCGTCACATTATAATAATGCCGTCTTCGCGAAGTTCCTCGATGATTGACAACATCTCGTTGTTGTGAGCGTTGTTACCAGCTCGGTGCGAAACGTCGAGCAATCGGAGTCGATTCACCAACTTCGTTGGGATCGTCCCAATGTACGTAATCGATCTTGTT
The DNA here is from genome assembly GCF_055798465.1 of Pogonomyrmex barbatus. NCBI lineage: Eukaryota > Metazoa > Arthropoda > Insecta > Hymenoptera > Formicidae > Pogonomyrmex > Pogonomyrmex barbatus. The sequence goes on from NW_028297149.1 coordinate 490,387, forward strand.
TAACTTCTGGCGGATAGTTGCCCATACCTATACCTTTTTACCGCTTCATTTATCTGTAGATACGAGCGAAGCAATGATGTTAATGTATTTGTATCCCTTGTGCCGATAATGGGATTATAGGCGCTGTAGCCACGTCTATGAGCATTCGTTATTAACAGTATACTTTTATACGTTTGTTTGTCATCTTTGGTGAATATATCATCTTGAAGATTAATTCGTAATTCTTACCATTGTATCTCACATTGTCTATGATTATGGAGTCATTTTTATCAATATCAATCTTTTTGTCACCGAGCATCGTATCACTTTTATCGAAATAGACACCGTACATATTATGAATCACTTTATCTATGTCGTAACCGAGAAGAAGGCCCACGTATTTTCGTCCCAATGATCCTAGTTGACCACGAAGCTCCTCACGGCTTCCTGTTTGCGTTTGCAGAGTCTGTTTAATGGCAGTTTTGAGTGACGGTTCATTGACGTCTTTTATTTCAGAAACGTCTTCGTTTCGCGCAAACAGTGGTCTTTTCGGTTCTTTAGATCGTTCTTTCGGCGGCGATGGTTCTTTCGGTGTAGATTTGAACGTGACATGAATCTGACGTTCAATTATTTTGTACTTCGCTTCTTAGGCGGCGTTAATTTCAATCATCCAACATCCATTCAATTTCTGTTAATAGTAGTAATAGTAGTATTATTATCGTCATCACTATTTTCACGTTTTTTTTTCCTAATACCGATATCCTTTGCAACTTCTTTTTTCATCGGATGAGATTCCTTGATGTTTTCAACAAATTGTTTTAGAGGTTTGACATTGGGCTTGAAGCGTCTCTCCAACGCTATATCTTCATCTATTTTACCACTTTTCAAAGCGCGATATTTTTTGCGAATCGAATCGCTCGTTTTCAGGATATAAGGTATAGAAAGGTTAATATAGATTATTTACCTGCCAGTCATCGCACGGAGCATTACGGAGCTAACGATACACATTATTGACCAGAACGGACAATCGTTCGATTTCAGAGGAAAAGATTACCGTTAGTTTGTACGTACGACGGCGATAGCGATAATGCGAGCGTGACATATGAGATGCTCATGTTGAACGAAGCGAAGCACACGCAGAGAGATAACGCATTCTTTACAAAGAAGACACTGATCGGCGATACTCACTCATCCGATTGCATCAAGAAGAGGAAGAAATTCAATGCGTCAAACGTTAAATTTCATCGTATGAGATATTTGAGATGGCCGATATCTTGAACATTGGAGGTCAGCAAGTCTTTGACGATCGCATTGTCAAGATAGAGACTTACACATACAATCCATATGTTAATACGACATTTGAACATAGCGATGAAATAAAAATATCCATATAACAACAAGATTTGTACGCGTTGCCGTCCGAAAGTTTTCTCGCTTCGTTGAAGGAAGATTGGCAAAGAACAAACCGATCGATGGATCTAATGTGATATTGGGAAATAATGTGTCGCGTTCATGTTTGATGAAATTCGATATGAATTCAATGATGTAGAGATTGATCGCAATAGAAATGTTGGAGTGATCAGTCTTCTAAAGAGCTATCCATCGCTGTCAAATGATAACTTTACATCTCTGGACTGCTGGAATGATGGAATTGTCACAGGGGACTGCAGCGCAAAAAACTAACGACATCCGATGAATATTTTAATTTTTGTGTACCATTCAACATATTGTTTGGCTTTTGCGAAGATTACAAATGTGTGGTAATTAACGCTCGTCACGAATTGATTTAATTGATACAAGCGCGCAATGCTAACAATTGTCTTGTGGGAGATCCTGCGATAGACCCGACACTTGAATTATTCAAAGTACAATAACAAATGCCTCACGTTATGTTGAACGAAGCCAATAAACTATCCATGCGGATCTTGAAAAGTGGACGATATCTGAGTATAAATTTCCGTTCATGTGATCTGTATGAATACTTTCTATCTCTCCGAACACGACGAAACATCCCTATCACTGCGACTCAGCCCGAGAAGCCACGTCATCTTTGCTCTGCAGACTGACAGAAAAAATATCATGAATGCACATAAATATTTCTTTGACAATTGTAAATTGACCAACATAAAACCTAATCTAAACTCAGAATTTTATCCGTACGATGATCTGAATCTAGATTTTGATAAACAGATATGCTGTCTATAATATGTATTTACGTTTCCATATGTTTTATTATCAAATTGATAAACCATACACGAAATAATACGCAACTATAACAGCTTTGCGAGTTTTTGTTCTGCAACCATTGACTGTTCGCGACAAAATAAATCCATTAAGAGAGCTACCGTAGATATGTGATTAGAATTATAGTTCAAAGAAAATGTATCAACGTACTACTGCCTATTGACTCATCATACATGACCGTGTCAATTAAATATAATCCCACTGTCCAACATGATGGCAAGATGACATAAATTGCAGCGCTGATAAATAAGAGACAATAAAATCTATGATACATCGAAATTGACCACAGTCCTTCTCAATAATAGTCATGTCTGTGCCAACGTTCGTAGACCAAGATTTTCTCGTTGTAAGACAGTTTGTCATAAAAGAGTTTGCTGCTCTCAGAGAACGGACTGTTGTCTCTTACTACATTTTCGCAAGCCCTATATCGTGACATTTCCTAGCAAGTGCCGGCAGATCTTGCGCACGCTGGATGATACGTCATCACCATAAACTGCGATGGGACGACTGAACGGTTCCGTACAGCAAAGCTAAGAGTTTGATTATGAAGGCTGTACACAGAACGAAAGAAGACGATGCTGTCGTATACTTCAAGTGACATGAAAAACAAAAATAACTGTGGAACTTGCTTCTGGACAATGAGCGAGAGGGCGTGTACATCGAGATCCTGGATGCGGATTATGAAGACGTTGATTCTGTTGTACCCCGGATGGGCTACAACGTTAATTTTTAGAGATAGTCGGGTCCGTTAAGCCTAAGGAGTTGGGACTCCGAGCAGGATTAAACGAATGGAAGGAAATCTTCTTAAAATCACTAACACACTTTCTTTAGGATACTTGATTTATTTAACAACTGCACAATTTCTTGAATTTAATTATTGCTTATATTATTTCTTTCACTCACGGTTAAACGTCGGCGGGCGCGTATCGCGTTACTCTGGCGGCCGTCGACCGAGTATGTCACCTGAGACGTTGATAGTACGGCTCGCGTGAACTTCGCTGTGCTCGTGTAATATCTTGCGCGATAATTATAGTAACGATTCCGAACGACACGTAATGTTTGATTGATTCCCGACTCTGACTATTCCGCCTTGTGTAGCCGGTTATATAGTCTGATCGATGCCTGGTCAGCATTCTGATCGTTTGCGTCGATCGGTTGCGTGATATTGATCAATCAATATCACGCTCGATTTGATCATCAAATTTAGGAATTTGCTGATCAGTTTTTTCGCAATGTTCTCGCGATGCATTTCTTCGGTCTTTCGAAAGACTGGTCGCGATTTCGGCGATCACACATTTGTGTAATCTTTCGAAAGACTTTTCGAGGTTCGTGCAACCTAATTTTGTTGCCATGCGGACTACTTTTATTATTGGTTGTAGGCCTGGCTACAACAATTCTTTAAATCATCTAGACGCTGATAATACTACGCGATAATACTATGCATGGATATCACTATAGTAATTGCGCATTACAAAATGTATTCAAATTGTTTAATTGGTGGTCAGATAACCATGAATAAACATATATAATATATATATAATAAACATATATAATATATATATAAACATATATAATATACGAAATACGATTTTATTTCTTTCTTTACGTTCTCGATTACTTAATATTCCAACGATCGACGTACCGCTTCTTAACGCCGCGAGAAGTTAATCCTATCTGGTGGCTTATCGCGCGTCGAGCAGAAAGGTAGGTCAGTGTGTTAGTCGTGCAAATGACAAAGAAATTACATCATGATTTAAACGCGAAACTTTTTTTATTTATATTTTTTTACATGACACTTTACATATTTTTGATACAACTGATTATCCGATAATTAATTGGTAATCCTTGATTAGATTTTTTCGCTCATGACAAATTGAACAGCTAAATAGTCATTGTGATGCTGCATGCTATTGTTCTTGAACAATCCTATACGATATATATCACGCATATTTACGAAATACCACCACAGACTGTTATTGTTCAGCGAGGTCTTTGGATCTTTTGTCCACTACTTTTCGAAAAAGAGCATTTAATGATATGATATATTGTATGCGATTCCTCTGTAATGGTTACATACACATGTCTCCAGACATATTTCGAGAAGGATCGAGATGTGGCGGAGTCGGGAGAGTAGCGTCTCTTCACAAAATTATGGAAAGTCGGAGTGTAATATCTCTTCAGAAAATAAACTGTTCACCAGTGGAAGGGCTGCCGCATTCCATAACGGAGAACTCGTTAAGTTTTCGATTGTGGTTTACAACTATACATCTCGGTATTTTTTATTGCAGCGCAACATTGTTCACAACATATCTCGATATCTCTTATTGTAACGCCACAAAGTTTCTTCTCTTTAGCAGTAGCCCATATATAGTATTACTCACTATATATAAAAAAAAGATTTAAACTATAAGTCAATATGTATATACCTCATTATTCTTATAATATGCTCATAACTGATCTTGTCTCAATATGGACAAGAGCACCGTTATAAGTGACACCTGTCAAACAATATTGGTAACATGCGATACTTCATTTTTTATTGTATGTAATTACGCCGGCTTTCTCTCACATTCGATCGATTCGTTAGACTTTTAAGGCACCTATAATCCTGCATGCTCAATGATCTATTTATCATTTGCAATTTCTTTGTCTCCTTGTCTAAACCGGAGCATCATGATATGTCTGCAATCGTCGCAATTTGCCAAAATTCTGAACTATGATAGGCTAACTTCCCCGATATCCCTAATGATTCGCTAATTTCTATTCGTTAAAGACTCGCGAGATATTCTTAATTCCCGAACCGAAGCTCCACCCCGCGACAGCTTTTTACCAGGATCCTCCCCAGAGGAAACGCACTTCGAAAACGCACTTCGCATTTGTTCTTTGACCGACAGTTTTCACGCACTCTGATCCGTTAGTTTTTTTTTTTTACGAGCAATCTTAAATCTTTTTTTTTTTTGGGGCATTCGTGTACCTGCTCGTCAGTTCGCACTCGCTTTTAACTCTCGATTTAGTTTGTCGATTCTCTCCGAAGTAACCGCAGATTTAGTTAACTAATATAAACTTTAATATTGGGACGGGATATATAAAATATTTTAAATTAAAATAAACCTGTAACTTCTTTTAATTATCACTTTATTAAATTTGAGCGGGAGTGTTCCTTTTGTGCGCCCTTGTTTTTCAACTTCCCTGCGGAACCCTGCAGAGAACCACTAGCTGCTGGTCCCGACTCCCAGCTTGTCTCTAGACGATCTACCTGCAACGACATTTCTTGTTACCATCCCAGTAGTAAGTCGCATGGATTAATATGATTTACCCATCACCACATAAATACCGATTGTTTCCCTTTCTCCCCTCCTTCTTACTTACTTCTCTGAACCTACCGTTCTTAAGATTTAACACTTTTACACTTACATAATTGTTTGAAATATTCATTTTTTTTTTGTTCAATTCTTCATACTGTAAAAACCGGACATGGCCCTAAATATTTTAACATAGAGTCTTACCCCGAACTGTCATGCCCGACGACCTCCGCACTTTTGTAACACTCGCGTGCTACACTTACATACAATTTTACTCCACTCTCATGCGCCCATTCGAAATGATATTAACCATTATCTACCGAGTAATCACTATGTATCACTATGTATCACTACGTATCATTTCTTCTATTAAGCGTACAAAAAAGTTCTGAGCTTTAGATTTCATACAACCGAAATAACAATTTAAATTTTATATATCTTCCCGCCCTTTTGCGGTTTTAAAGCGTTGACATTTGGCCTTCTAAAATGCCTTCTAATATGGTTTAGCGTTTGATGCATATAACTTCAAAAATCAGTAGTGTTCAATATTCAGTAGTGATGGCAATAACAAAAGAGTATATTCGATTTTCCATCCATTCGTTTCATCTGAAGAAAAATGTTGCTGAAGCCACTGCAATAATTTGTGCTGCATATGGAGAGAACGCTGTAAGTCATGCTACATGTAAAAGATAGTATCAAAAATTTCGCCAAGGAGATTTCAGTCTTGAAGATGAACCACGTGCTGGACGCCCTCAAAAGATTGAAACAGACGAATTGCAAGCACTGCTGGATATAAACTCTGCGCAAACTGAAAAAGAGCTTGCAGAACAGCTTGGCGTTACGTAGCAATCCATTTCCGTACGTTTACATACGATGGGAAAGATTCAGAAGGAAGGCAGATGGGTTCCGCATGAATTGTCCGAAGACAACAAAAATCGTCGGCGTGACACTGCACTCACTTTGCTTTCAAAGTTCCGGAAAAAAGATTTTCTGCACAAAATCATTACAGGCGATGAAAAGTGGATTCTTTATGATAACCCTAAACTCATGGGTTGACCATGGTCAACTTTCGACATCGACGCCAAAGCTCAATATCCACGCCAAGAAGGTTTTGCTCTGTATCTGGTGGGATTGGAAAAGTGTGTTGTATTACGAGTTGTTACAACCGGATGAAACAATCAAGGCAGATCGCTACCAACAACAATTGACCAATTTGAGTGATGAATTAGAAGAAAAGAGGCCATTTACTGGCCAAGGACGTCGTAAAGTGATCTTGCTTCATGACAATGCTCGACCACATGTTGCGAAAGCGACTCAGGACCATATCTTTGAGTTAGGCTGGGAACTTCTCCCGCACGCGGCGTATAGCCCAGATATGGCGCCTTCCGATTATTACCTATTCCGGTCGCTGCAGCATCATTTGGCTGATACACATTTCGTGAGATTTGAAGAGATACGAAAATGCATTGATGACTTTATCGCTTCGAAGCCGATGAGCTTCTATCGTCAAGGAATTCGCAAGCTACCCGAAAGATGGCAAAAGATCGTTGATGCAAACGGGGAATATTTCGCTGATTAATATTTCTTTGTTTGTTTTTGAATAATGATTGAATTTTACAAAAAAAAGCTCAGAACTTTTTTGTATACCTAATATGTTAAGTATTTGTGTTTTAATTATAGTACTTCCTTCGTTTCATTTTAATTAATTAAATGATTACTTTAACGATAAATTAATTTATTCATTAATAATTGAACCCTCTCGTCACGCTCGTTCCCGCCCGCTCTCGTGCATGTGGTCATCCTGTGGGCATCCTATCCCAGGCAAAAGAGATTAAATTCTCTTGCCTAAATTAACGGACCGACGGACGTACGTCGGAGTCATAGCGTCTTTTTCAAGACATTGACCCGTATCGGCTAACCTGTATCGTGCGTTCGACTCGCAGGCACGCTTCAGAGCGGCCACCTGCGAGAGGATATTGTGTGTCCTTTCTTCGATCTTTAACTAATAATTCCGAGGTCTGGACGTAACAAGAACACATTGTACATTTAAACTACATTGCACATTAAAATATTATAATCTCACAATTTTAATTATCAATTAATTATGAAATTCCGATAAAGTTGATTAAATAATAAAAATTATTAAGTAATAATAAAACTATTATATCTTTTTAAAAATAAATAAATAAATAAATGTTATTTAAAGATTGATTATAATTAAAGAAAAATATTAATAGCTAAAATTCTTGCATTATTAACATATAAATAAGTACATTTTATATCAGAGTTAACTAGTATTATTCATAAATAGTAACATAAGGTACTATGTATGATTTGATGGGGGAGGTGTCACGGCTAAATCTAATAACTTTAAAATGTAAGAAACGTACAAAATGATAAAATATTTATTGATTTATCGATTGAATTCCTGTTAATACCAAGAGATAGCTGTTGCTAATAAAGTTTCGAATGACATCTCTGTGAAAGAACCTTCCCTCTCTAAAAATGTATTCTTAAGAAAAAAGTAGTAAGAAACTCGCGCTGTGGATTCTGACCATTTTTGCCTATAAATAAATGTGTGAAAAAATTCCGTGGTAATTAACATTAGAGCATTAATCATAAGCTTTGGGGTCATTAACTATAAGCATTTAAATATTATCATTAACTCCGTTAATAAGCTATGAAGCTGTTCCTTTTGGAAATAAATTTATCTTGCGAAAAGCTCATTGTCAATTTGACTTTAACAAGTAACTGTTAGCAGTATTGTTAAATCGAATTGTTAATCAATGTTCTTTCAACGGGGATCATATTGTATGGGATCGAACCCGTGAAAAATCGAGCGCATGAACGAGCACAGATAGCACGATATTATATTTATTTCTCAAAAATGATAAGTCAGAAAATAACTTTATCATATATAGTTGGATTCGTATTAAAATAATCTTTAATTTCGTCATAAAAAAAATACAAAATTTTCAAAAAAATATAAAGTGGTAAATTTGTTTAAACAAATTCTTTGTAAATTTTTTTTACATTACATACTATTGTAAAATATTTTTGCAACTATTTGTAGGATGACAAGTTATAAACCTATTAACGGTTATAAATAAGTTAGGAGAGGAATAGCGTGCGATCTGAGCGGGCCACGGTAACGGAAATGTTGAATATCGGAGACAGCACATGTGGGTGGGGAGATTCGGAATGAGAATAGCCACAGAGAAGTTTAAAATTCAACGAAGAACGATAAGAGACAGACAGTCGGTCAGGAGATTAGCGAATCTTAATTAAGAGACGACTCTGACACATTCGCTCTAAGTCATCTCGAGGAGGAGAGGAGCCAAAGGAACCCCGAACTGCCATGGGACGCGACGTTTGCGGACGCCTTATGGTTGAGAAAGTGCAATCCGGATTCTATCTGCCTGACCTGCTGGAAGTGAGCCGCTCTGGATGTTAGGGGCGATTGTCCGATGTGAGAGTGGCGTCGACGTGCCCGACGGAGGTGAACCTCGGTGCTGGCGTAGGATCATCGCTCAGCGGCCCGGGGATTGAAGGACCGCGGAATTCCGTACTCCGGACTCCCGCAGCTGTTCGCGGCCAGATTCGCATGATCTCAAATACGTATAACTTTAATAGCGTGAAAGAGCGAAATGGAATAGGAATTGCAATCGTTGCGTTTAAAATATAACGAGGAAAACGAGCGAAATCAGTAGGATAATGCAAATATTAGGTGTACAAAAAAGTTCTGAGCTCTTTTTGTAAAATTCAATCTTTATTCAAAAACAAACAAAAAAATATTAATCAGCGAAATATTCCCCGTTTCAACGATCTTTTGCCATCTTTCGGGTAGCTTGCGAATTCCTTGATGATAGAAGCTCACCGGCTTCGAAGCGATAAAGTCATCAATGCATTTTCGTATCTCTTCAAATTTCACGAAATGTATATCAGCCAAATGATGCTGCAGCGACCGGAATAAGTAGTAATCGGAAGGCGCCATGTGAGCTATACGCCGCGTGCGGGAGAAGTTCCCAGCCTAACTCAAAGATATGGTCCTGAGTCGCTTTCGCAACATGTGGTCGAGCATTGTCATGAAGCAAGATCACTTTATGACGTCCTTGGCCTGTAAATGGCCTCTTTTCTTCTAATGCATCGCTCAAATTGGTCAATTGTTGTTGGTAGCGATCTGCCGTGATTGTTTCACCCGGTTGTAACAACTCGTAATACAACACCTTTCCAATCCCACCAGATACAGAGCAAAACCTTGGCGTCGATATTGGGCTTTGGCGTCGATGTCGAAGGTTGACCAGAGTCAACCCATGATTTTCTACGTTTAGGGTTATCATAAAAAATCCACTTTTGATCGTCTTTTCATCGTAATGATTTTGTGTAGAAAATCTTTTTTCCGGAACTTTGAAAGCAAAATGAATGCAGTGTCACGCCGACGATTTTTGTTGTCTTCGGACAATCCATGCAGAACTTATCTGCCTTCCTTCTGAACCTTTCCCATCGTATGTAAACGTACGGAAATGGTTTGCTGCGTAACGCCAAGCTGTTCTGCAAGCTCCTTTTCAATTTGCGCAGAATTTATATCCAGCAGTGCTTGCAATTCGTCCGTTTCAATTTTTTGAGGGCGTCCAGCACACGGTTCATCTTCAAGAGTGAAATCTCCTTGGCGAAATTTTTGATATCTTTTACATGTAGTATGACTTACAGCGTTCTCTCCATATGCAGCACAAATCATTGCAGTGGCTTCAGCAGCAAGATTCTTTTTCTTCAGATGAAACGCGAAGTAGATGGAAAATCGAATATGCTCTTTTGTTATTGCCATCGTGAACACTACTGATTTTTGAGATTATGTGCATCAAACGACAAACCGTATGGCATTTTAGAAGACCAAATGTCAACGCTTTAAAATCGCAAAAGGGCGGAAAGATATATAAAATTTAATTTGTTATTTCGGTTGTATGAAATCTAAAGCTCAGAACTTTTTTGTACACCTAATAGTAATAATAATTGAATAATTTTTCAAATTTATTGTTAGATATGCAAAGAATTAGTCTTGACGTAAAAGTTTCGAAATTTTATAACGAGGAAACGTAGTAAATATCCAATCGAATATTTAATCAATGTAGAAAATTATTTTAATGTAAGAAAGATTATTGACTCAGCCAAATTATTAATAGTAGGAAACAGCCTCGAAGGCAAAGCGAAGTATTGGTTTAACAATAATAGAGCGAAGCTATCAACATTTTATTCTTTTAAAGAACAATTTAAAAAAACCTTCTTTTCAATATCAATTCAAATTAAAAGAAAGAAAAGATGGCAGGCCAGGAAATTTGAGAAAGAAGGCATTAGAAATCATTGAAAGTTTTCTTTTCGGAACAGTTAAAATTAGCGTAGTTTTGAACCAAAAATGTTAGATTTCGAAGTGAATTTTAAAATTGCTCAACAATTGTCATAGGAAGCGCGAGAGGCGTTAGCAGAAGCTGATTTCGAAAATGCTCAGACAATTATTGACAGAGTGCAATACCTCGATCTAAATCCAGTAGAAAAAGAAATAAATAGTTCCACAAACGATAACGGAAACTTCCAAATTAGAAATTTAGCAGTGAGGAATAGCAGATTTAACAAGAACGGAATAATAGACCATACGATCGAAATAGAATACTCGGAAATGTAAACAGGCGCGGAATCAACAGGCAAATTTCAGGAACCAAACAGAGTATAGACAATATCAGAAAAAGTCAAGGTTCTCCACAACTTCGTAATATTTACGGAAACAATCCGAGATATAAATATAACGGTCAACAGATGCCAAGTAATAACGGTGAAAGATTTAACTTTAATAATTCGAATAAGATATAGATCTTATCGATATAATCAATGGGAAGGTCAGTAAGATAACGTGAATCGATTTCGGCAAATAAATTTGCAGGATGTGCAATCTAGTTCGATGGGTCAATCATGGGATGAAGTAAAAAATTATGAGACGCCGTATATGGATCAGGGTAATTGTTGTGCAATCGCGACTAATAATAATAATAATAATGTGACAAATGTTTCGCGTGATTCTCAGCCAACCAGTAGTCGAAGTCCGGTAAATAGACAGCAGTTAAACTAACAACGTGCTCGAAGGAAAGAAGTCCCCCTTCGAGTAGGAGAGATTTGAATATTTCGGAGGACTTGCAATATGGGATTAAGACTGGTGAGGAAGGAAATGGGGATGTCGATGAGACAAATATCAGTTACCCGATATTAAAAGCAGGAATTAATAATGATATATACGACGCAATGGTGGATACAGGAAGTAGCAAGACGTGCATTTCAGAGGCGGTATATGAAAGATTGTGTCAGGATTACGAAGTGCGGAAATTGCTGGTAACCGGTGTACGAATATACAATATCGGCAATAAATACGCGAAAATTAAAAAGCAGATTTATGTAGAAATCGAAATAAGCCAACAAAAGATTGAAACGATACTCTTAGTTGTTCCGCAATTATCAGAAATAATAATAGGATCGAAGTGATTAACCCGAAATAAATGTATGAGTGTGGAGGAGGGTGTTCCTATGGAATTGAAGGAATTCTTCAATAATAATTCTCATGAATTAAAAAAAAAATCAGAAAGTGATTTTTGCTAAACTTTTGCAGGAATTTCACGATGTATTTTCTGAGCAAGTCGTTGCGGGAAAGTGTAAAGTTCTTCAACATAAAATTGAATTGTTGGATTCTCGTTCTATTAAACAGGTTCCTAAGAGAATTCCAATACATTTGCGTTCAGAAGTTGAAAGAATTATGGAGGACATGAAAGAACAAGGGGTAATTGAAGAATCTTCAAGCCCTTGGGTTTCTTCAGCAGTTTTGGTAAAGAAGAAAAAAGGTTCTCTTAGATTTTGCGTTAATTATCGGAAATTGAATACGGTTACGAAAAAAGATTCTTATCTGCTACCAAGGGTTGACGATCTTCTTGATTAGTTATCGGGAAATGCCTGGTTTTCCACTCTGGATTTGAAGAGTGGTTATTGGCAATTGAAAATTCGTCCCGAAGATAGGGAAAAGACTGCTTTTTCTGTGGGTAATGGGCTATGGCAATTTGTCGCGATGCCTTTTGATCTGTGTAATGCCCTGGCTATCTTTGAGCGTCTTATGGAACGGGGTTTACTTTCGAAAATTTGCCTGGTTTATTTGGATGACGTGATAGTATTTGGCAAAACTTTTGAGGAAATGAAAGAGAATTTAAGAGAGGTTCTTCTGAGATTTTGTGCTGCGAAACTTAGTGTTAACCCAAAGAAATGTAATTTATTTAGGAGACAAGTAAAATATTTGGGTCACGTTGTTTCTTCTGCTGGGATTGCTACGGACCTTGAGAAGCGGTCACTGAGTGGCCAGTTCCTCAGAATAAGAAACAGAAGTTTTCTTGGATTTTGCTCATATTATCGGAAATTTGTTAAGGGATTTTCTTCAATTGTGAAGCCTTTGTTTAAGTTAACTGAGAATTTGACTGGACCGAGCAATGTCAAGAAGCATTTTTGAAGTTAAAGCAGGCATTAACGTCTGCATCTCTTCTTTCCTTTCCGAAGGGAGAAGGAAGGATGATTCTGGATACGGATGCTTCAGATTTTGGAATAGGGGCGATACTTTCTCAAGTTCAGGACGGCTGTGAGAGGGTCATTGCCTATTACAGTCGGATTTTGAACAAGCCTGAGCGGAATTATTGTACAACAAGAAGAGAGTTATTAGCTTTGGTAGAATCGGTGAAATACTTTCATCATTATTTGTATGAAAAGAGTTTTTCTATCCGAACTAACCATGCTTCTTTGAGATGATTGATGTTCTTCAAAGACTTGGAGGGACAATTGGCTCGCTGGACGGAAAGATTACAGCAATACGATTTTGATGTTGCTCATCAGGGGATTACACACGGTAACGCCGATGGTCTTTCGAGACGCCCATGTGCAGTTGAAAAATGTAGATATTGTACTAAGGTGGAAGTTCAGAGGGGGCTTTCTGACGATAAAGTAGTTACTCGAATTGTTTTGCGTCAGGATTCTTCTGAAGAATGGCGTAAGTCCCAAATGGAAGATCAGGAACTGGCAATGTTTTTACTCGCCAAGGAAAGTAATTTGCGACCTACTTGGGAGGAAGTTTCTTCAAGGGGTTTGTCTGCCAAGATTTATTGGCATCAATGACATTTTTGGAAGTTCAGAATGGGATTTTGCATAAGAGATGGGAGGCTCCTAATTTGAAAAACAGTTTTCTTCAGTTGGTGGTCCCGCGAGGCAAAATGAAGCAGATTTTAGAAGAAACACATGATACTCCTTCTGGAAGGCATTTCGGGAGTAATAAAATGCTGGAAAAGATCCGGAAGCGTTTTTATTGGGCAACTTATAAGAAGGATGTTGAAGAATGATGCAGAACCTGTAGGATTTGTGTTGCGAAAAGGGATGCTACGGATAAAGGGAAATCTCCTTTGCAGATCTTTAATTCAGGAGCTCCTTTTGAGAGGATTCAAATGGACATTTTAGGCCCGTTACCTGTTTCTTCTTCAGGCAATAAGTATCTCCTAGTTGTTGTAGATTGTTTTACTAAATGGGTAGAGGCTTTTCCTGTGAAGAATATGAGAGCTACTACGGTAGCAGAAATTTTTGTTAATCAGGTTGTTTCTAGATATGGGATTCCGTTGGAACTTCATACCGATCAGGGGAGAAATTTTGAATCGCAGCTTTTTCAAGAATTAATGGGAATTTTGGGAATTAGGAAAATGAGAACGACCGCTCTTCATCCTCAGTCTGATGGTCAAGTTGAAAGGCAACATCAGACAATTTTACAGTATTTGTCGAAGCTTATTGAAAAAAATCAAAAGGATTGGGATCGTTGGATTCCCAATCCAACGTTTTTTCTTGCCTATAGGACTTCTAAACATGAGGCTACAGGCGTAACTTTTTCGGAATTGTTTTGCGGAAGGGATCTTACCTTGCCGATGGATTTGCTAAGAGGTACTCCTCCGAGTTATGGTTTTTCCGAGTCAGCGGAGGAGTACGTTCGGGATTTGCGGCAGAAACTGGATGAAATTCATCAGGGAGTAAGAGAGAGATTGGAATCAAGGTCTTTGAAGATCAAATGCCGCTATGATCGTAAGGCTAGGCATCCCGTTTTTGAGGAGGGACAAAAGATTTGGTTATTTAATCTTCACCGTAAGAAGGGTAAGTCTCCCAAGTTGCAGTGCGATTGGGAAGAGCCCTATGAAGTTATCAAAAAGTTGAGTGACGTAGTTTTCTGTATTTCCCGTTTAGGAGGTCGAGCAAGCAAGGTTGTGCATGCTGATAGATTAGCTTCTTTTAAGGAAAGGAAAGAATTTCAGAAAGGTTTTTCGGAGCCAGGTAATTTAGTTTCTTTTGTCGAGTTTTGATTGTTCAGTCCCGTTCTTCCTAGTAGCGATTAAAGTCCGGTTCTTGCAAAATAAAGGGGAATTAAAAATATTAGTTGTACCTTTTTAAGAAGTTACTGTTTTCTGTTTTCTTTTTTTTTTCTTCAAGTTTTCAATTTTTGGAGAGACGTTGAGGGAAGATCCTCGAGTCCGTTCAACAAGCAGGAACTTCGAGCCGAACATCGAGCCGAAGAAGTTTTTTTTTTTAAAAAGAAGTCTGCCTCGCCCCCGATTTTCCGAGTCGTGGTTTTTCCAGGGGACGTAGGGCAAATGCCGAGGCAGGGGCTCAGTGAATCTTTCTTAAAGACGAATGATCCATGACGAATACCCCCACTTTGCCCGAAGAATAAAAGAAAGAAGCGCAAAGCTCAAGATGAAAAGTCAAGAGAGAAGCGCGCAAAATTTCAAGAACAAGATTCTTCTGAAGAGTAGATAAAACTGGGACTAGAAGTAGCGGCGCCCGGTAATCTGAGGCAACAGCCCAGGATAGAACAGGCAGTCGCCAGATGTCCAGAAGTCTTCTCCAAGAAGAAGTTCTTGAACGAAGAAGAATTGTCGGGACGACAATTTTATGAGGAGGGGGACAGTGTTGCGGCCGTGCGGTGTTCCGCTCGGCGCTGCTCCCGAGGAATCAATCAATATTAATCAATGAGAGTTTTAAGTGAGGATCGGCCCTTAGCAACGCGTCGTTCTGTGGTTGTTTTAGTGATTTTCACGGCGGTCAGATTCCGCGGCGGTCGGGCGCATTTCTGTGCCGGTGTATCGTTGGCTTAATAAAGAACGTGTTTTTCTTAAAACAATGTTCTCCTTTCCGGAAGCGCTCTATCGAGTACCGCAATCGCGAGAAGCAACGCCGCGAACGCGACAGTATAATAAGATTATCATAAGATTATCAAAATTTAGAATAGAAATTAGAATTCGTGTTGTGGTTTGTGCGTCGCGGGAGCTCGAGCTATGCTTGATGCAATCTCTCCTGCCGCGCACCAGGAGGATTATTTGTATATTTGCCAGTGGCGTTGGAGGTTGTCATCATTGCAGTCCGACCTGCATCCATCGAGAGACTAGAACTATCATCTCTCTGGAGTACCGGTCGTGGGGTCGAGAGAATATATGTATATATGTATATTGTGATCCATCGAGAGACTAGAACTATCATCTCTCTGGAGTACCGGTCGTGGGGTCGAGAGAATATATGTATATATGTATATTGTGATATATGTATATATGTGTATCATTGTATTGTTGACTGATTGTTATTCTAAACACGTTATTTGCGATAAATATCATCACATGCCTTGATAGTTGAAGAGATAAGATGCCTGCCCGGTAAGCAAGAGATCCAGGTTCGATTTCTGACTGAGGTGGTATTTTTTCGCAAAATAATTACGACTGGTCTGTGGTCGGGTCCCGCCGTGACGCACACTCTCCCTTCTTATTTGGTATCGTTTGAGCTGGCATCGCCCCGGAACAGAACTTATATAGACACATAAATAGAAATAAGATAAACAGTATCATGAGTTGTACAGACAAGGATATAGATAAAAACAAAAATGAGGATTCGGATTTTGAGCAAATTATAAATATCGAAAATAGTATAACTAATGAGAAGAATGGGATTATTGAAGAGACAAATATAGATAGTGATATTATTAATTTAAATAAATTGTTTGTCGAGACGGGAAAAGATGAGATATTAATAAGTAGATTAGAGACGAAGATAATGAACGACGAAAATGAAAAGATAATTGAATGTGGAGCCAAAAGACGGGTAACAGTGTGTTAGGTAACAGTGAATCAAATCAAACGGTGCGTAGGGAATCGAGTATCAGATGCATAAAGATAAATGAAAAAGGGAATAATAATAGAAATGAAAACAGTGAGAGTTTTTGTTGGGACGATGTTCGCTCGCGTGTGCATAAGCTTTCGACGCTTAGTGACGGACAGATTATTTGAAGTTATATATAGAAATGGCCGCATTATTTAAAGTTATATATAGAAATAAGGATGTAATAGAAGATGATTTAGTGGGAATATTTATGAGCATTCAATTAATTTGAACACAAAAAAAACCGTTCATAAATAAATCATATCCGGTACTAATTTGTTATAGGGCTTCGGTTGACAAAGAAATTGAAAGGTTGATTAGACAGAGCATAATTGAACATTTAAGTAGTGAATATTGTTATCCATTGCGAATAGTAAAAAAAACGAATGATCAGATAAGAATTTATTTGGACGCGCGAATGTTAAATAAATATACAGAGTCAGATAATAAAAATCCACCGTTGATCAACGAAATTTTACAAAAACATGAAGGAGTCCAATTCATGATATGTCTTGATATGAGAAATGGCAAATCACGTTGGATGCCGCGTCAAGGAAATTTACCGCATCCGTATATAATGGTGCCGTTTATCTATAATTCTACAGAATACTTTTCGGATTAAAAACCGCAGGTTTTTTTAGTGCGTTTATGCGCGCAGTAAGAAAGGCGTTAGGGAATGCTTTTGACTCGTTCATAACAGTCTACATTGATGACATATTAGTAACATCAAAAAGTTTCCAAGAACATTTACAACACTTAAATATGTTACTAAGCAGATTAAATAAATATAATTTTAAACTGAATCTTGAAAAGGCGAAATTTTGCTGTACTGAGATTCCTTTTTTAGGTGTCATTTTATCGAAAGAAAAGATACGCTCCGACTCCGATAAAATCAAAATAATACAGAATTATAGCACCCCCGCAAATAGAATAGCTACAGCAATTTATAGGCATATGTAATTTTTACAGGAGGTTTAGTTTGAATTATGCAACACTAATAGAACCGTTGCGCGATTTATTGAGTAATAAAAATAGTTGGAAATGGACGGCAAAAATGTCAAAAAGCATTTACAGAGTTGAAAGAAGCATTTATAGAAATTGTATTTCTCTATCATTATACATCCGATAAACCTTTTTTTTGCAAACTGACGCCAATAATAATGATATTTCATTATTATTGGCGTCAGGATTATTATATCAGATGGACGAGGAAAAACCAGAGAATTGTGTCAATCGTGAGTAGGTGTTTAATAAAATATGAGAAAAATTATATACTACACAGAAAAAGAAATGTTGGCGATAGTGTATTCAGTAATCAAATTAAGGACATACTTGTTAGGGCGGCATTTCCGCGTTGTTATCGATCACAAAGCGCTGATTTTCTTTACATGCACATCATACTATAATTCTCGGATGATGAGGAGCTATTGCTACAGCAGTATTCCTTCTCGGCACACTTTTGTCAAGGGAAATATAATATAGTGGCCGATTTCTTTAGTAGAAATTTATTAAATAATCAAATTATGTCAAACAATAATGAATGTATGATATTGAATTTACAAAGGCAAATAATAGGAGCAAGAAAAATTAATCGAAACATAATGATTTATCAGTTGTGCAGCGTCTTTCCAGAAGCAAGTTTAAAAAGCGAAATGAAAAATATCCAAAAATTGCAACAGGAAGATGATAAAATAAAAATAATACAAAAAGACATAAAAGAGTAGCAGACAACAAAATAGTAGCAGATTACCTAAAGGAAAGGGTGCTATTTCAGAGATTGAGACTTGCAAACATTTGGAGATTGGTAATCCCCAATTTGCTAAGAGATTGATCGCTGAGGTGCACACGAATTTGGGATATGTTGGAATTTATAAGATTATTAAATATCTTGATAAGCTATATTTTTGGAAATGCATGCTCAAGGATGTCAAGAAAATAATCAAACAATGTGATCTATCAAAGAACAAAACCGAATAACGTAACTATAACAGGGGGATACTGCGCAATTGCTCCATCAGCACCACATAAATTGGTAACGGTGGAGTTGTATGGCCCTCTTCCGAGGCCAAAGGCGGGAATGCAATATATATTCGTAATCACGGATGCATTCTCGAAATACGTTTCGTTGTACCCGATCAAACGAGCCACTGCTGAGTCGTGTGTGAGAAAATTTCTTAAAGACTATATAATAAAAATTGGAAAACCTCAATCGATCTTAAGCGATCATGGGACGCAATTTACGTCAAAAACTTGGAAAACAAAAATTGAGGAGATAGTCATCAAGGTATTCGTCAATTCAACATCCGCAATCTAATCCTACCGAAAGAATAATGAGAGAGTTGAGGAGAGTATTGCGAACATTTTGTTACAAAAGATATTCTGGGTGAATTATATAAGTAAAATTGAACAAATTTTCAATATCATGACACATCATAGCACAGGATTTGTTCCATACACTTTATAGTATGAAGGGATCCTGTAAGATAAGAGAACTAATAAAATACCCTGAGAGTGAAGAATGTCCTTTGAATAAGAATTCAAATAGCATAGATGTAATGAAAAGAAAATTTGAACAACACATAAGAAGGGCCAAAAAAGCATAAGTACAATCGTTCTTGGAGTAGATGATTAGGTGTTGTAAAAGTACTCATATTTCTATTGATAAAATCGCAATTAATAAATCCGTGAAGAAATTTTTTCATTTATATGAAGGGCTGTATATGATAAGTAGAGTTCTAAATAATAATGCGTTCAAGTTAATTAATATTGTCAAGTTAATTAATATTGACGATCAAACAAAGAAGGGAATATAGATATTCGCTCAAAAAATATTATAAACCTGACGATTCTTAGATGATAAAATCTAAATATAATTTATAATGTCAAAGATAAGATGTAATTGAGAAAATGTAAATATAATGTATAACGTAAGAAATAAACGGCAAATAATAAAATTTAAACATAATTAATCATGTAAAATGTAAAATATAAATTATAAATTGTAAACGTAATGAATAGCGTAAGATATAATAGGCAAATTACAAAATGTAAAATAGAATTAATAACGATAAGCGAAATGAGATATTAACATATTAAAAAACATATTAAAAAAATAATTTGTAAAAATCAATGACGAGTTCATTAGAAGAAATATTAGCAAGCGAAAGAATTTCAGCACGAATCTTAATGCGACAATGTAGTGTAAATATTTTTATTCGACATGTAAGTCCCGTCAAATAAAAAGAGAGAGCTATGTAGGATGACAAGTTATAAACGTGTTAACGGTTATAAATAAGGTAGGAGAGAAATAATGTGCGATCTGAGTGGATCAAACCACGGTAACGGAAATATCGAATATCGGGGAGAGCACATATCGGTGGGGAAATCCGGAGTGAGGGTAGCCACAGAGAAGTTTAAAATTCGACGAAGAACGATGAGAGACAGACAGTCGGTCAGGAGATTAGCGAGCCTTAATTAAGAGACGACTCTGACACATTCGCTCTAAGTCATCTCGAGGAGGAGAGGAGCCAAAGGAACTCCGAACTGCCATGGGACGCGACGTTTGCGGACGCCTTATGGTTGAGAAAGTGCAACCCGAACTCTATCTGCCTGACCCGCTGGAAGTGAGCCGCGCTGGCTGTTAGATCGTCTGATGTAACAGTAGCATGCCCGACGGAGGTGAACCTCGATGTTGGCGCCGAATCATCGTTCAGCGGCTCAGATACGTATAACTTTAATAGTGTGTTCAAGCATTACCGGACCCGCTCTGATTGATAGCGTCGCGCCCTAATAGCTTCCTGCCCTGCTTCTTTGGACACGTCCCATTCGTCATTATTCGCGACTCAGAGCCCGAATCGAATTTATTAATAAAGCCAATATTTTCATTCTCGTCTCGATCATTCATTTGATCAGAACCGTCATTATCGTTACACATTTAACTTTTATCGGAAACATTTTTTGTATTTCTTATATTTTCGATGATATATTTGCCTCGAAATAAAAAAAACGGATTTTCTTCAAGGGCATATTTTACCCCCTAAAACTCAAAACGGGCACATATAAAAATACGTGTCCTTATTTTGGTCTAAAATAGAACAAATTCAAAGTTTATCAAAATCGGGAGGGAACACTTCCATATCTTTCCTTTGAGATGTGTGAATAGATGGATAGAAGAATGGACGATGTGACTTATGAGTGCTCCTGATGAAGGGATGAGTCAGATGAAGGGTTGATGAATGAATGTCGCTTGCGGCCCAAAAGGGGCCATTTATAGAAAGATCAAGATCTGATTCTTATTGAAAAGGAATATTAGTACCAAGAAATCAGTCTATCAGTCAGAACTCAGATCTCAGTCTGAAGTACCCAAGTAGGACGTTTACATTAAATATCGTTTTTCGCTCGTGCTCGTCGTATGCTTATATGCAGTATTCGGACTCAGAGTCGAACAGATCCAACTTAATTAATAGTAATAAGAAAATTTCTTGTGTATTTCTTTTAAAATAATAAAAATTAAAAGGTTGTTATAATATATTTAAATAGTTGGAACGGTTACAAATCTTTCTCTTGCTTCTCAGAGTACGTTTCTTATTAATAAAAGCACTAAAAGCAATATTCTTATATAAAAGAATATTATATCAATCACGCTGCAAAAGAAAAGAATCATGGATGTAAGTCCACTGAACGTAACACACTTATTGTGATGATAGAATAAAATTCATGATAATTAAGCCGCTACTATAATGCCTTCAAGAAACAATACGAAGTTGTAAAAACTAATCATCGATACTCTGGAATTTTATCTTCAACCTTAGACTAAATAAAATAAACGTCTAGACAAAGAATCTGCCGCCAAAAAGCTCCAATGTATCGCCGATTCAAGTCAGTCGAGATCAAGCTGTCGCATAAGACAGTCATCTCGTTAAAGGAAGTTTTAGTATAAGCTTCTAACAACTTCACTATAAAAGGAAATTAACCATCGTTCGTCTCTATTTTAAATCCTATTTTGAACTAGGAAGGAAGCACGAATTTTATTCTGTATCAATTGGGAGGAAATTTGTATTTAAAAGATTTTATAATTATTTTATCATTGAGTAAATGCCAATTACTTTTATTTATTTTATATTCTTTCCTACCTTTACAAGATATTACTACTTCCTCTTCCTTTCTTTGATAAGTTATTATTTTCTTATTTCAGTATCTTATCATTTCCTAAAATATTTGTCGATCAAATACGTCACGGGGCTCGATATTCCGAGGTGAAGTCGGTGAATGCAGGCTGATCTGAAGACGAGCCAAGACTATTGTCGCGCCGGACATGACAGATTGAAATTTTGATGGCAGGTGGGATATCGTCACTGCTTGATTGGCAAATTTATTATTTATTATTTTATTTGAACTGATACAATGGCTCACGGTTCTCATGTCGTATCCTCGGTCGAACAAGGCAAGGCTGAGGTCAGAAGTAAACAATTGAAAGAACAAGAGAAAATTATACGCGAACAGAGAAACGCGTTTCGATGCGAAAAGGAAGAACTCGAGAAAAATAAAATTTCAGTCAAATTAAAATCTTTAATGCATGTTTTAGGTCAAATTCAAAATGATTTAACACAACATCTCATCTTACACACAAAATCTCTCCCGGAAGAAGTAAGTTATCTAGAGCAACGCATTAATGAGGTCTCTGTGCCGCCTTCTGTTTCCGATGATGTTCAAAATTTTATGTCTGAAGTACCTATTTAATAATCCTTTTTGATTAAAGATGTTTTTGCAAATATTCCAATCTATGATAGTTATAAAATTTCTATTTCAATTTTCGGCAGCATGTGAGCGGACTCGCGATTTGTTACCTGCTTTACAAGAAGCTCAATCGGTTCAATTAATAATAAATAAATTAGAAGGAGATCCTTATCGTGTGGTCGAAGGAAATCATTATACCTTTTTAACCGACTTGATAAATAATTAAAAGATATTTTCGGTCCGAAAATTAAAAGATATTAAAAGATAAATTAAATAAATTAAAAGATATTTTCGATAAATTGGTCGCAATATCGGGAAGAATTGGCAAATATATATAAGCTTCCAACGAAAACAATTTTAAAATATGTCGAAAGAATAAAAGATTTGAAAACCGCTCTTATTGATAGCAGACGTCAGACTAAATGCATTAGTCTATCATTTCTTGAAGAATACAGAAGTCCTAGAAGCTTTTGTTAATAATTTGCCGTCAGCAAATTTGATAGTTAGAATGGAACGTCGACCACTCGGTAATTTAGATCATACAATAGAATTAGCAGTAAAATTAACCAAAACTATGGAAGTTGAAAAAATGCGCGAAAAATATCATTTATCTTGATTCACTGTTGCAGCTAAATCAATGCGCGCAGATTCTCGTTCTTTTCCTTAGTTTCTTATTTCATCCATCTCAATGCAACATTTAGCGCGAACTGATATTATTCCGAGATCCCTTACTCATCCTTTTATTCCCGGACGGACAGGTCGAATTTTCCACAAGTCATAAACAAATATTGCAAAGTTCTGGCGATAATATTTCAGCATGTCGGAAATTGGCATATAAAAACGCAGAAATTCAGCCGGCTATACTGGTCGTACTACGCCGGCCGGGAAGTAACGTCAACGGCCCAATCCTAACAGCTCCTTAATTGAAAACCATCTCCGAAGTCCCTGTCGCTTCCGAGACCGTCGACAACTTGAATTCTTTACAACTAAATCTTTGATTATATCTTCGTCTTAAAGTAAAAAAGAGAAATGGAACCGAGGTGGCCATTACTTTAATCACCATCCTTCAAATTCTCTATCCACTATTGTCGGGAAATCAGTTTCAAACTGATTGTAAATTTTGATCGACTCTGGTTCGGCAATTAGTATTATTAAGATAGGATCATTATAGGATTCTGAAATTAACAAAGACAACATATCATTATTGTGCGGTATAGCGTCTACCGTTGTAGAAACTTACGGTTCGGTAGTCATACGATTATTAAATTGTTCTGTCAAATTTTATGTAATTGCTAATGATATTATCTTCTTTCAAGACTTTTAGTTCTTAGGAACCAAATTCTGAAAACAATGCCTATATCGATGATACATTATAAGGATTATTTAATTTATTATAGATGTCCGATTTTAATTTTTCTTTTAATAATTGTTATATGAATTTTAAGGCCATTTATTACCAATTTTTATTACATAAATTATTCAGTGTTAATAATATTTATTATTTTAAGATTGATAAAATATATTTATATAATAATTGGATGGTCTTTTAATTCTTTATATACGATAATAGGATCAATACAAGATTCTTGAGTTAGATGACCTCGTAGTCGTATTCTATAAAAAAGAAATCAGAACTATTCTCCCATGAATGGCGGTTCAAACTTCTTCTCCCGTTATTAATCCTAAGGTTACGATGGGATATGTACCTCTCCTTAATCTCATTAAAAAGCTCTTAGCAGGCGAAGCTATCATTTCAAATGTTACCATGTCATTCATATAATTTAACAGAACCGATCGTACACAAGAAACGGACGGAGACACTTCTCCTTCTGATCGGATTTTTCCATTTATTTTTTCTGATGATTCGCCATCTCTCAATTTTCCTAATTCTCCCGATAATAACAATGTATTAGGTGTACAAAAAAGTTCTGAGCTTTAGATTTCATACAACCGAAATAACAATTTAAATTTTATATATCTTCCCGCCCTTTTGCGGTTTTAAAGCGTGGACATTTGGCCTTCTAAAATGCCATACGGTTTGGCATTTGATGCATATAACCTCAAAAATCAGTAGTGTTCACGATGGCAATAACAAAAGAGCATATTCGATTTTCCATCCACTTCGCGTTTCATCTGAAGAAAAATGCTGCTGAAGTCACTGCAATGATTTGTGCTGCATATGAAGAGAACGCTATAAGTCATACTACATGTAAAAGATCGTATCAAAAATTTTGCCAAGGAGATTTCAGTCTTGAAGATGAACCGCGTGCTGGATGCTCTCAAAAGATTGAAACGAACGAATTGCAAGCACTGCTGGATATAAACTCTGCGCAAACTGAAAAGGAGCTTGCAGAATAGCTTGGCG
The DNA here is from genome assembly GCF_055798465.1 of Pogonomyrmex barbatus. Lineage (NCBI taxonomy): Eukaryota > Metazoa > Arthropoda > Insecta > Hymenoptera > Formicidae > Pogonomyrmex > Pogonomyrmex barbatus. The sequence continues at coordinate 515,263 of NW_028297149.1, forward strand.
TTACGCAGCAAACCATTTCCGTACGTTTACATACGATGGGAAAGATTCAGAAGGAAGGCAGATGGGTTCCGCATGGATTGTCCGAAGATAACAAAAATCATCGGCGTGACACTACACTTTGCTTCAAAGTTCCGGAAAAAAAAATTTTCTGGACAAAATCATTACAGGCGATGAAAAGTGGATTCTTTATGATAACCCTAAACGTAGAAAATCATGGGTTGACTCTGGTCAACCTTCGACATCGACGCCAAAGCCCAATATCGATGCCAAGAAGGTTTTGCTCTGTATCTGGTGGGATTGGAAAGGTGTGTTGTATTACGAGTTGTTACAACCGGGTGAAACAATCACGGCAGACCGCTACCAACAACAATTGACCAATTTGAGCGATGCATTAGAAGAAAAGAGACCATTTACTGGCCAAGGACGTCGTAAAGTGATCTTGCTTCATGACAATGCTCGACCACATGTTGCGAAAGCGATTCAGGACCATATCTTTGCGTTAGGCTGGGAACTTCTCCCGCACGCGGCGTATAGCCCAGACATGGCGCCTTCCGATTACTGCCTATTCCGGTCGCTGCAGCATTATTTGGCTGATACATATTTCGTGAGATTTGAAGAGATACGCAAATGCATTGATGACTTTATCGCTTCGAAACCAGTGAGCTTCTATCATCAAGGAATTCGCAAGCTACCCGAAAGATGGCAAAAGGTCGTTGAAACGGGGAATATTTTGCTGATTAATATTTTTTGTTTGTTTTTGAATAAAGATTGAATTTTACAAAAAAAGCTTAGAACTTTTTTGTATCTAATAAAACCTGTAGATATTTTTTTTACAAATAATTCGTCCAAGTATTCATAATTGGATTTGGATAAATGCGTTCAGAAAATAAAGGAACTAATTAAATTAAACTATTTGAATAAGGAAGAAAAGGAACATATAGAACAGCTAATTAAAGAACCAAGTTCCTTCCGCAGGCCGATTTTATCTTCCGAAAAATTGCATTTTACCAATGCAACTGAACATACTATCCGAACGACTGACGATATTCTTGTACATATGAAACAATATCCTCCAGCTCACAAGGATGAAATAAACCGATAAAGCAGTCAGTTATTAGAAAACGATCGATATCATACAACCTTCTTGTTCACCTTATAATTTTCCTTTATGGATTGTACCAAAAAAACCTGATTCTCATAAAAACAAACGTTGGCGATTAGTGATCGACTATCGAAATCAAAATCAAAAAACGATTAGTAACGCCTACCCCTTATCTAATATTTTAGAAATCCTAGATCAATTGAGCACAAAATACTTTTTTGTTTTCGATTTAGCAGAGAAATTTCATCAAATTACAATGACGCCTAAAGATGCCCATAAAATCACTTTTTCCACTTCTTATGGTCATTATGAGTATAAAAGAATGCTTTTTGTTCTAAAAAATGCTCCAGAAACATTTCAAAGATTGATGGACAATATATTAACAGGTCTCCAGGATAATAAGTTGTTCGTTTATTTGGATAACATCATAGTATGTGCCAAATCATTAGATGAACATAGAATCAAAATTAATTGGCTAATGACAAAATGAGAAATGCAAATTTAAAACTACAATCTAATAAATGCGAATTTTTGAGCCACGAAGTATCATATTTGGGATTTAAAATTAGTGAAAATAGAGTAAAACCGGATCCTGAAAAAATAAAAGCCGCTCAACATTTCCCATTACCTTATAATCAAAAGAATGTAAAACAGTTTTTAGGTTTAACAAGTTACTATCGGCGTTTCATTCCAAATTTCTCTAAAATAGCTAAGTCTCTTACTGATTTGTTAAAAAAGAATCAAAATTTTATGTAAACTGAGATGCAAAATCATGCCTCCCTCGAACTTCGAAATTCTTTACTAGTAGCAAAGTATCAATATTACAATATTCCTATAGTATTTTCGATTCATCCTAACCACAGATGCATTCGGACATGCTTTAAGAGAAATTCTAAGTCAAGGATTACCAGAAAGAGATCTTCCTATAGCTTACACATCTCGTATTTCTCTAAATGATGCAGAAAAAAGATATTCAATCATTGAAAAGAAGTCGCAATAATTTACTATATTTCACATTTTAGACACTATTTATACGGGAAAAAGTTCATTATAACTGCCGATCAGTAATATGATTACATTCTATAAAAGATTCAAGCTCTTGGTTTTGAAAGTGGATAAATTATCCGAATACAAGTTTTGATATCCATAAACCTGGAAAAATAAATAATGCTGATGCCTTGTTTCGAAATCCTGCCGAAAATTTTACCTACTACTTTTTCTATTACCAGACAATCCATACAATCTGATAAACAACCATTATCAGATCCCAATATTGAAAACTCAAACAAGATTACGCAGAGTTCTCCAATGCAATATCATCCCGAAATTCCCCAAGATCCCATAGATGTCAGGAGTGAAAATTTAAATGATTCCAGTGAGATATCGGAAGGTACGACGACTTATGACAATAGTGAGTTATTCCATGATTCATATAGATCTGGAAGACAAGAAAGACTTTTGCTAAAAATTGTCGAGTCACGCGATATTTTAATATCAAAAAGGGATTGTAAATTTTATAATATCGCTCGAGAAACACGAGAATATGAAGATTAGCCAAAGAAAATAAATGCTCGATCTTGTATCTGTACTATGAATATCTATATATATATATATATATATATATATATATATATATATATATATTACAAAGGAAAATACGTTTATATAGATTGCTCTCTATATCTCGTATCGTCGTGGGAGATCGGCTGACTCGTCCCGCAGTTACGCGTACATAGACCGAAAAAAGAAACAAGCGTCGTGACAACCGCGAAAAGAGAGAGAGAGAGGGAGAGAGAGAGAGAGAGAGAGAGAGAGAAAGGGGAGACGCGCAAAAACTCAATTTCCAATACTCCCGCTGTTTGAGTGCGTCAATATCGCGACCAGCCTCAAACTCTCACATAGCTGCTCGAATTGGCTCTTCGGTAAAGCCTTCGTGAATATCCGCTTGCTGCATTTTCGTCGATACATATTTTACGATAATATGCCCGTCTTGATAGATTTCTCAAATATAGTGATACTTTATATCTATATATCTTATATCTATATGTTTTGTCCGCTTGTGGAACTCGGAGTTCCTCGTAAGTCGAATCGCGCTCTGATTATCTAAAAAAATTTCTGTCGCCTCCTTCGACAAAAGCCTAGATCATTAAACATCTTCCGGAGTCACACGGATTCTCTCGCCGCCGCCGCAACATACTCGGCTTCGGTCGTGCTCAATATTACGATCTTTTGTCATTGAGACGACCACGACACAACTCCACTCGCTAAACAAAACGCATAACCCATCGTGGATTTTCTCGTGTCCACGTCACCCGCAAAGTCCGAGTCAGAAAAGCCCATTAACTCGAGCGCGCTTCCGTATCTTATTCCGACATCCGCGGTGCCGGTAAGATAGTGAAAAATTCTCTTTATCGCCTGCCAATGGTTATTGTTGTGATCGGCAAGATATCGGCTGACCGCGCTCACTGCGTACGCGATATTCGACCTCGTGACTACTACGAGAAACATTAGAAACCCCACGACTACAGCTACCAATACGGCACTCCTGATGATCTCCCAACATTCGATTCGTTTGCCGTCAATACAGCGCGAGGATTGGCAGGCACGGTTTTCGCCTCGCTCATCCTGAATTTCAACAGTAATTGCTCCGATGTATCGTTATCATTTTTCTCAACACGATCGCGCTCGATCTACACCTCGATGAAGATGTGCCCGTCACCGTGATTTCAAATGTATTCCGAGGTGAATTGACGATCTCCTCGACCGTTCGCGAACTCTCAGCGATTAGTCTATCGTCCATGAATAAGGCCGGATACACCTCGTCCTCGTTGATCCGCCCGCGAAATATGCATTTACCTGCCTCAGACTCGTCAAATTCATATTGCCGCAAAAATCCTCGGAATTTATCGTTCCAGCAAGGTGGCGATTGCTTGAGACCGTACAAAGACTTGTTTAATTTGCGAGGTCTTTTTCTCCGTCCTCGTCGACGTGTAAGCCCTTAGGGACCTTCATGAGGATGGTCTTCCTCCAATTCGCCGTAGAGGAACGCCGGCTTCACGTGAACTGCGCGAGCTCCAGGTCTTTCTCGGCCATCACGACCAATAGTCGTATCTCACTACCGGGGAGAACATCTCTTCGTAGTCGAGACCCTTCCTCTCGCGCAGAGCCTTGCCTTATCTGTAGACATCGCCTTGGGTATCTCGCAACTCCTTGAACATTCATTTCAAATCGAGGGCGCCATCGTTCTTGTCGAGGGCTTCGAGCTCCTTCCGGACAGCCTCCTTCCACTTGTCGGCCTTCGAACTTGTCATCGCGTCCTGAAATGTCACTGGGGAATTATATTCGACATAATTAATCTCAAACTTCCTCGGGATTTGAATAGAACTCCTGTCTTGGAGTCGTCAGCCCTTCGCTTTGGATTGCTCCGCCGGTTGTCGGTCCACGACTTCGGCCGGTTGTCTGGCTCGTTTTTTTGCGCCTCGTTCAGCACTTCGTCGTCATCCTTTTCCCGATGGGCAGCATATATTTGGTATGCGCTTCTCCTTCCTTCGTCAGTGGCGCCATCGTTACCATTTCCTTAAAGATGACGAGATGGACACGCGCCTCGTTTTGAGATCACATGGACAATAATTCGTCGAATCGTCCTAGTATCCCACTAGGATCCGCTTTCTCGCCTTTGAGTCGAACTTCTTCCTGAATTGTTTATCGATATGCTCGGCCTCGCAACCGAACACCCTCAGGTGCAATACATCCGGCTTCCGGTTTGTCTATGCCTCGTATGGCGTTTTGCCGCTTCTCGACAGCGTCCGATTCAATACGTAAACCGCCGTATTCACGGCTTCAGCTCACGAAGTGATCGGGAGGCCCTTCGCCTGTAACATTGTCCTGTTGTTACGCTCGGCCTTCCCATTCTACTGCGGAGTATACGGGGCCGTGTTCTCGAACACAATCTCCTGCTTGTCGAGATATCTCTTCATTTCTTTATAATATTCTCGACCATTGTCCGATCGCAGGATCTTCATTGCCCGGTCGAACTTGTTCGTGACCAACCTCTTGAACTCCTTAAAGCGAGCAACAACGTCAGACTTATGCTTTATAAAATACACATTTAGTGAAGTTCGACTGAAGCGTCGTCTTTAAACGTTACGAAATATCTCGCTCTTCCTGGTGATTCGCACGACATTGGCCCACACACATCCGTGTGGTCGCCTGCGTGGATCGCCGTTTCTCGGAAATACCCGACAATGGGATTTTCCCAGGAAATACACCTCACAGAAAAATTTGTTCACATTCATCAGTTTAACTTCATGAATGTAGACCCCTTGTTCTGCTATCTGTCGAAGAACCCTGCTGTTTATGTGATTCATTCGTTCGTACCACAACTGCAGATTCGCGGAAGACACATTGGCCTCGTAATCGATACACCTACTAGGCACTTTGAAAAACATTCGATAAATGTTATTTTCTTATCTTGCATCCACTATCACGATTTCGCGTTTAAATGTTCCGCATTTGTCAAACGTAACCTCAAATCCTTTACTCGCACAGGCGCCCACGAAAAACAGATTCTTATGCAGTTTTGGTACGTATAGCACATCGTTTATCCTTGCTCTCGACCACATGTCTCCGATGTGTTTGTTGATCACTACCATGCCGACGTCCAACGCTTCTCGCGTACCATTGTCTCCAAGTAGCACAGACTCCCCACTTACCAATAGTCGGTAAGCCAGTCCCGGAAGGTAATGTGGCGAGGCCTCGCTGTCTGTAAACCACACTTCGCTCGTATCCGTCGCAGTAAGCACTCGTCCAACGAAGTCGCTCAGATGTTTGCGTCACGTGACTTGGCTCGCGGGCCACGGAAGTTGTGATAAACGCGCATTCGTGCGTTTTTCCTTCACTTCTCTGTTCTTTGTCGCGCTTCTTCTTCCGGCAATCGTGGGTATAATGTTTCTTCTTCTACAATAAAAACACTCCATATCGGTCTTGTCACCACTACGCGCCTTTGGGGTTTTATTGCCAGTACTGTCTTTCTTTTGCCTCGGTCGTTGAGACTAGCACGCTTGTGACGTTCTTCTTCCCCGTCTTCGCCTTTCCTCCTTTATTAAATGCTCTAATAAGTTTCTGATGGACTAGCTGATCTCGGGAACGCTGTCCCACACCATTTGGAGCAGCGGCAGGTTCCCAAGGATTTTTGCCATTATGGCAGTCTCGCTGACTCCTTCGCCCACATCGTATAGCTGCCTCGCCATGTTTTGCACGTGCGTCACGTGCTGTATCACCGAGTTGTTTGAATTCATCTTATATTCGTGGAATTTTTGCAGTAATAGCTTATTCGATGCCGATTTCTGTTCGTGAATAGTCGCTAATTTCTCTCACATCTCTTTCGCCGTGCTGCAGACGAGCAGACACTCGAGATATGCATCCTCGACTGTCAAAATGAGGCACATGACTTTCGCGTTGTTCTTCCAGCCATTTTTTTTTTCGACATATCATCCGCCAGCATCGATCTCGATCCTCGTACCTGAAGCTCCTGAAAATCCTGAAAATCCTGAAACCTGTAAGCAATGAACATCGCGTTCATCCTGAATTTTCGGGCTTGGAAATTCGTACCGTCGAACTTGCTAATTGTTTGCAAAAGAAATTCGTTCGACATTTTTGTTTTATTCGTTCACACGGTACCGACACAATCTTTTTCTCGATATGGCGGCCGCGCGAGAAACTTGCGATAAAGACGAGAGATTTTTCGATAAAAAAAAACCTTTCTTTCGAACAATATTTTACGCAGACTGAGTGAGTGGGCCCATAACTTGTTGTAAATTTTGTAGTACATTGTTCAAGAAAAACGGGAATATGAGGATTAGCCAAGAAAAATAAATGCTCGACTTATAACTGTAGTATGAATATCTATGTGTATATTACAGAGGTAAATACTGTCGCGCTTCCGCAGCGGTCACTCGCACAACATACTCTCACATGACACGTGTAAATAAATAGAGGCCGTATATAAAGAACGAACTTTAATAAGTTCACTAATTTACACAGCTCGTTTACAATTTCAAAACCTCTCAAAACCGTCTCTCATGAAACTTAGTCGAATTTCTTCAATCCCTAAATCAATAGTCCATAAACAATGGCACGTTGGCAAGGAACGATCTTCTCAACATTACTCGGGCGTCAAAAACGAGCGGACCATCACTCGGCCACAACAACGTTTACACAGAATGCTCTCTATATCTCGTACTGTCGCGGGAGATCGACTGATTCATCCCTCAGTTACATATGTGTATGTAGGCCGAAAAAAGAAGTGAGCGTCGCGGCAATCACGAAAAGAGAGAGAGAGAGAGAGAGAGAGAGAGAGAGAGAGAGAGAGGAGACGAAAACTCAATTCCTAACAGGGATATAATCTTTATAATCATGGAGAAAGCATTCGATAAAGGTTCAAAGGATATGCTAAATTAAATAAATTACCTGAATATCATGATATAATGTATGAGAGAGCAAAGGTTTCTGACATTGTTACTAAAACATTGATTGCCCTTTTAAAATACACGACCGAATTTCCATAAATAAAGAAAATACAGTTAATTGTATTTGTTCATTAATGGATAACAATTGGTGATAACAATTAAAATAAACTTTTATAAGCCTAGCACAAACAGCTTTTTACGATGCGATTTCTTGGAAATAAATGAATCATAGATTAAAGCAATTTACGGAACCCATAATCATAACCATTTTAAATCATTAGTAAAATGTCTTGACGAACAAGAACGTAAAAACTTAATTTATGAAAGACACGCAACAAAAATCAGCGGACACAAGAGAATAATGAAAACTTATCATAAACTTAGACAAGATTATTTTTAGCCTACCATAAAATGCGACAAAATTATAAAAAATTGCAAAAATTGTCAAATAAAAAAATTAACACGCGTAAAGCCAAAGGAGTCCATGATCATTATGGATATCCCTGGATCAACGAGAAGATTTTGAGTGGTTCAATGGACATTATGGGTTCTTTGTCAATTACCAATAACGGGGATATATATATTGACAATACAAGACTTACTCACTAAAAACTACTAGTTGTTTTGTTATCACGAGCTGATTCGCTTTCTATAGCCGAAGGTTTCTTAAAACATTTTATTTATATATGGAGCATCACGATCTTTACTTACAGACCAAGCTCCTACCTTTTTCACAACAATAATGAAAAAACTAGATAACAAATTTAAAATTAAATAACTTAAAACAACCACTTACCGAATGGTTCCATTAAACACTCCCACCACGTAATTAATAAATATTTAAAAATGTATACTTCGGATTCTCACTGGGACAAACATATCGCAATCGTGATGATTTTCTTACAACACTTCTGTTCATGAAAACACGGGCTATTCTCCATTTTCGTTATTCTTTAAGCGAATTTCGCGTTTACTCTCTTCAGCATCTCTAGTAAAAGAATATATAGACGAGACTTAGCAGGATTATCTTGCTAATTTATATTGCTCATTAAAAAAGGTTCATTAAAAACTCAAGATTTAGGGTGGAAAAAGATAATTAGATCAAAAGAAAGAAGTAAAATTTACTGTGATCAAAGAACAAATACGCAAACTATTAAAATTGGAGATCTCGTCTAGTTATTAAAGGAACGTATTAGAAGCAAATTGTCCGACCAATATACAGGACCTAAAATACTTGACATAAAATACTTGACCAATATACAGGACATAAAATACTTGAAATATTACTGTTAAACAATATAAAAATTAACTTTAAGAGAAAGTTTCGAGTAGTTCACCGAGATAGGATGAAATTATCATGTTCGACTCAATTTATTAATCCGGGATATGAAGGAAAGCATTCCAAAATATTGTGTTGAAATGTACGGCGGCCGGAATCCCGAATCATTCCAATATATACACGTACACACATATACTTTAATTACTTATTTATTTTCTAGATCATGCTTTTTAATCTCGATCTTACATCTGCTCGCTCAAATTGTCATCGTCAACGCTATTCTGGCATATGATTGTGATAGAACTCATCTTAATCACCATTTTCTTATTGCGAGTGTGATCTAAGGCTGAACACGCTAATTAGCACTACCATTTACATATAACTATTGAAATTCTCTATATAACCATGCCGAGATATTTTATACTTCAATGTAAGAAAGAAATATCTCAAACCGTGTATCATTGTGATATGTATTCGCATGTCTCCACTGTACATAACGATCAAGCGAGCTATTTATCAGATATTAATTATAGAAAATATATACAAATGCACAGCAAAGGAATAATTACGATCGAAACGTCTGATATTATTGATAATTTAAAGCTAAATCAAACTTACTATAGAAGCGTTACATTAACCGGTAAGGTGTAGATGGAACATGTAAGGGCGCGCAGTACTCTGATTTTTATGGAACATGGGAGGATATAATTGTCAAGCACAGTTGGTTATTTCATTGTGAATCGCTTACGTACAGTAAATTTAAAAACCAAAATACGTAATTTTTAAATCTGGAACAATTTATATTTTAGGATGGACACTGTCTATAGATTCGAACGATGGTCACACCTTTGGAATTCTATTTCAACTAATGTATGTAATTTTGATCATACGATGTTGTATATGAGGGAACAGCTGTATAGCTGCAAGAAGAATCCAATTCAACCTGCTATTGTTTACACTCTGAACACCCGGGATACAACCTTTGCCTTTACCATAACCATATCTCATACCATTTGTGGATATAACATTTAGGAACTGAACATCCGAAACTGACAATCCTGTCGTTTTAAATTTGCTTTTTTAAATCTGTTTTATCGACCTTGAAATATTACAACAAGAGGCCGATTCGTACAGTTTCCTAAGCAGGATGAAACGCGATAATTATTATAATTTTAAGGAATTCACTATATCTAACATGCTATTATACTATATCGAATTATATCATTTTTTTACTATTATTATTTTCATTTTTACTGTCACACTTTCATATGTAAATCATAGAAAGGATCTATAGACACTTATTGTGATGAGATATAGAATAAAATTCATAATAATTAAGCTACTAATATGATGCCTTCAAGGAGCAATACAAAGCTATGAAAACTAACCATCGATACTCTGGTTTTTATCCTCAACCTCAGACTAAATAAGATAAACATCTATACAAAGGATCTGCCGCCAAAAAACTACAATGCATCGCCGATTCAAGTCAGTCGGAATCAAGCAGCATAAGATAGTCGTCCCGTTAAAAGAAATTTTATAATAACAATATAAGTTTATAATAACTCCATTATAAGAGAAAATTAACCGTAATTAATCGTAAATCCATTTTAAATCCTATTTTGAACTAGGAAGGAAGCACGAATTTTATTCTGTATCAATTGGGAGAAAATTTGTATTTAGAGGCTTTTATAATTATTATTATAATTATTATAATTATTTTATAATTATTATAATTATTTTATAATTATTATAATTATTTTATAATTATTATAATTATTTTATAATTATTATAATTATTTTATAATTATTATATTGAGTAAGTGTCAATTACTTTTATAAGTACTTTATCGATTGTAGGAATCATTATGTGTTATTTTTTCATAAATATATGACCTATGTAAGCATGTCAGAAATTAAATAAATTTTAACAAATTAAGGAGTAAAGATGTTTTGATTAAATACTTATGATTTGACTATATTTCCTATTTTTTGCATAAAGTCACAATCTTCAAGGAATACTTACATTTTTGAAATAAAAAAAATATTTTATGATAATAAAATTTTCTGAAATTTAGAATATTGATGCTTATACGGTAATCTTTTTTTACAATAAAAAAAAATTTTAAATAAGAAATCAACTTATTTGCAACTAACAGATATATCTTTGAACAATTTATTATTTATTTGTCTTGAATGTAGATTAAAACGGATGTTTTCCCTGTAAATTTTTTCATTTCGCACGGATTAATTCGTCGGATTCACGGAAACTGAGAAATAACTGTTCGAAATTTTATTTAACAAAATAAATAAGAATTTTATTTAATGTTACTGAATGATGTATAAAATATAATTTGTCAACCGATGTACATGGACAGGAATCGCTTGAAATTTCCTAAGAGCTGTTGATTGTACTTGTTTGCCGATTTTTGTGTTTGGCGTTTGCTTCGAAAGCGCGCGAGTTGATAAGATCGCCAAGTCGCAGTAGTTATCGACTTGTATCGTGGATGATGGTCACTCTTGTTTTTGACAAATTTTTCTGTTTACAAAAGCAAAAATGTTTATTTCGGTTTATGATTGATCACGGTAAGTGGTACTAGCGTAATTAATCGACTTGTTCGCGTTAGTGGTACAAGCATACGTTATCGGGTTCTTTCTATTGTTCGCGGACGCGTTTTTATCTAGGAATAGAGACGTTTTTATCTAGAAATAAGGACACGTTTAAATGATCGGTTATGAGACGGATAATTGCCGATGAATTCGGTAGTACACCCGGTTTTTCCAGAATGCAGACGTCCACTGGTCGGATGATGAGAAGCGATCGATCGATAATTTTCGATGGAAGCGGGTTTTCCTCACTTCGTGCGATGTACTCTTGGGAAT